>NC_084823.1:206347-476347 GCF_958449725.1 Rosa rugosa | reverse complement strand
TTTCCATGTAGGCCTTGATTTGTTTGGCCGTCTCACAGCTGCAAGGAGGAATCTCACAGAGTGCATCTCTCTCATCCCAGAGGCTTTTGAGCTTGGTGAAGAAGGAAGTCACAGAACCGGTGCCTTGTTCACAATTGTGAATTGCATTCTCTATATGAAACAATTGAACAATATTGGTATAAGAAAACCGTTCTTGCAATTCAAGCCACATACCTCTAGCATCTTTGCAGTGACAGATTTCATGACTACTGAGAAAATGATGGGAGCTCTGTTTTGTTAGATGATCCTGCAAGTAATGTAGATATCATAGAGTTGGGTGCTTTCGATCTCAAATCGAGAAAGCTTCTTGCTTCTTTTTGTGACTATTGCAGGAAGCGAACATGGTTAATATGATTTTACTTTTACCTTGGATTTCGTCTTATGCTGTGGACGAGTCTTCTTTGATCCTCTTGTACTAATAGGAAAAGTTGTCACTAAACTGTGACAATGATCTGAGTTTGTGAAGGTCTGGTATTGGCTAGTAGCACATTATTCATGTTTCTGTGACAAAGAAATGTTTTTAGTTGCATATAGGTTGTGAAATAGGAGGGCAGAGGCCTTTTCTTTACATATGAAGTGGTGGATGTGCCACTTGTTTGGCACAAAACTAAGTTATGGACATTAATGAACTCGATGGCTTAATTGGATGTCGAGAAGCTTGAGGCCTCTTCCTTACTCATTTGGGGTTTTCTTTGCTTCAAATGGGCATATCATTGCTTCATTACTCACTGAGGTTGACACACTCAAACTCATTGTACTTACACATCCAGTTTGTTTTGTTAATTGATTTGATAGCACTTAGGTCGCGTTTGTTTTGCCTGATTTATAGCGGATAGGAATACATATATCCAATCAGGCCACTTGTGATGTTTGATGGTAAGATAAATTAAATCCAGTCACGCAAGTCCCGTCTTTGATCTCAACGATAAACATAACCTTTCCAACTCTTCTCTTTTTCGGCGACCTTCATCTTCTTAAACTCATGGTAAAGATTCGTCACAACTTTCTGGCCATCTGCGGCCATCTCCGACTTATCAAACCCATGCATATAAGCAACAACACCTCCAAGCTTTTTAGATCCCAGGTCTTCCTCAACGATGCCATCTGCTTTCGAACTCTTTCCTCCACTCGAGACTCGAGGCACTTGATTATCATGTTGAAAGCGTTGGCAGCCCGGAAATCCAGGGCTCAGACTCAGGCGAACAATTTGACACCCCACATGGCCCCGTCGCGGAGTTCGGAGGCAACGAGCTTCTTGTTGCACTCCTGGAGCGCCTTATTCGATCCGACGACTTGAGACTCGAGATGAAGTAGGTGACTTCCTTGAAAGACGGTATTCGGAAGGTGGCGACCTCCATTAGAGAGGTGATGAAGTTTTTTCAGAGGATTTTGGCGAGGCGAGAGAGACTGGGGATGAGGAGTCCATTATTGGGGGTTTTGCTGAGACAAATGTAAGATGGAATTCAATCACATTGGCTTTTATCCAATCAGCCATAATTGGATAACTACTCACCAAACGTAATATTGGACAGGAATTGGACATTTCCAATCTAGTCAAGCTTGATCATGATTGGTTTTCTAATCAAATCCAATCTAATGTACCAATTACACAGCCTTAGAGTCTCATAAGATGGCGGGAAAAGAAAACTATCTATAATGAAGAAAGAAGGGTTCAGAAAAAAAAAAAAAAATGTTCAATAAAAACTGGCCCAATAAAATTGGACCAGTCCTAGGCCCAAAATACCTAAGCTGTGGTGACCACTGACCAGTGTCTCAACTCTCAACTCTGTGAGACTCGGATTGTTCAGTTGATGGGTGTTCAACTTCAATGTCAGTGTTTCTAAGAAGAAGAAGCAAATTCAGCCAACAGTACCCGCTGTTTCTCCGCCGCCACTCTCAGTCAGATGTCTACCTACACCGCCGCTGCCGCTATCGCTCCGCCGCCGAGATGGGACGAAGCCCAGGAGGGCAGCAAAAACGAGGTCGCGGAGAACAAGGATTCCGTCCTACTGGTGGCTCTCTGCCCCTGCCTGGTTTGCTTAATTCTCCTCCTCATAGTAATCTCCATTGTTCTCATGGTCAAATTCCGTTTCTTTTGCCACACCCCACTTCACTCTTTACTCTACAAGAAAAAATGCTAGCCTCATCATCATCTTCAATTATCTCAAGTTTCTCAATTTCAATTAAACCCGTTGGTCATTTGCTACCAAATAGGGGCTTTTCTAGTGTCACCTCTGATGGTGAGGAGGAGGAGGATGGAGGGGTTGAAAATGAGGGTGCTGACCCGGAGGAGGTTGATAGGGTATGTAAGGTGATTGATGAATTGTTTGCATTGGATAGGAATATGGAGGCGGTTCTCGATCAATGTGGTGTTGAATTATCCCATGATTTAGTTGTGGCCGTCTTGAGACGCTTCCACCATGCTAGAAAACCTGCATTTCGGTTTTTCTGTTGGGCTGGGGAGAAGCCTGGTTTTGAGCATGATTCCACGACTTATAACTCCATGATGAGTATTTTAGGGAAGACTAGACAGTTTGAGACTATGGTATCGCTGCTCGAAGAAATGGGAGTCAAAGGACTACTGACAATGGAAACTTTTGTGATTGCTTTCAAAGCTTTTGCTGCCGCCAAAGAGAGGAAGAAAGCTGTTGGAATCTTTGAGCTCATGAAGTATTACAAGTTCAAATATGGTGTCGATACCGTGAATTGCTTGCTTGATACTCTCGGAAGGGCAAAGCTAGGGAAAGAAATGCAAGTTCTTTTTGACAAGTTGAAAGGGAGGTTTACCCCAAATTTACAGACTTATGCGGTGCTGCTTGATGGGTGGTGCAGGGTGAAGAATTTAATGGAGGCGGGGAAGGTCTGGAACGAAATGATTGATAAGGGGTTTACGCCTGATATTGTTACACATAATATCATGCTTGGAGGTTTGTTGAGGAGTCACAAGAGGTCTGATGCTATCAAATTGTTTGAGATCATGAAAGCCAAGGGTCCATCACCTAATGTTAGAACCTATAGTATTCTGATTCAGAACTTCTGCAAGCAAAAACAGATGAAAGAAGCAATAGACTTTTTTGATGAAATGCGTGAATCTGGGTGCCAGCCAAGTGTTGTGGTTTACACAAGCTTAATCACAGGGTTTGGAAATCAGAACAAGATGGAAATGGTTCATGGATTATTGAAAGCAATGAAGCAAGATGGTTGCACTCCTGATGGGGTGACCTACAATGCCTTGATCAAATTGATGACGAGGCAGAGAATGCCAGATGATGCGGTCAGGATATACAAGAAGATGATTCAAAATGGAGTTGAGCCATCAATACACACCTATGTCATGATAATGAAGTCTTATTTTCAGACAAGAAATTATGACATGGGTCGTGCAGTATGGGATGAGATGATTGAGAAGGGCTGTTGCCCTGATGATAACGCATATACTGTTCTCATTGGAGGTCTAATATGCCAGGGAAGAACAGGGGAGGCCTGCAAATATCTAGAGGAGATGATAGAGAAAGGAATGAAAATTCCTCAGCTTGACTTCAACAAGTTTGCCGCCGACTTCTCCAAAGCTGGGAAACCTGACATACTTGTGGAGATGGCTCAAAAGATGAAGCTCGCTGGTAAGTTTGAACTCTCCAATGTCTTTGCTAGGTGGGCGGAAATGACGAAGAAAAAGATGTAAGGAAGAGATCCTGACGAAACTAGTGATCAAGGAATCTATTTTACTTCCCATGGATCCATACATGATACTAGGTCTTAATACGGTAGAGAGGCGTGAACACTGGTATGCAGTCCTGAGATTTTTGACATGGGAGATTTCGTTAGGGTTGCCAAAACACTGGTATGCAGTCCTGAGACTTTTGACAAAATGCTATTACATTTAGTTTACAGAGTTAACATAGGTGTAATAGACCTTCATTTCTGTTGGTTTGTATTGAATAGATTTTGAAGTTATAGTTTGAATATGTCAAGAAATTCCTTGTATGATTCTGTTACCTCCCTCCCTTTGTTGTAATCAAATCATGTTGTTAGTGATGGACAGAGCATCCCATATTCTGGATTTCTGGTTATTATGTCCTGTTATTTCAGTCATACCATGAACTCAGTTTACTTATTCTTGCGCTGTGCTCTCGCATTTCTCATCTGCTACAAGATATTATAGTGCTAGATCTTCTAAAAGTAAATCTTAGGCCGAAATTTAAGCAAACTCTATAGTGCTCCTCATCTATTGTGCAATTGTAGAGACTTTGGTTTAGGATGGATTCATTCCTTTTGTTCTTGCAACCCAAAAGTAGGAAGAAGTGCATCCAATCCCTCTTCAGCTGTGCACAGGAAGCTTCTGTGATCTTGGGGTGAAACAAGCTCTAATCTTACCGACCTAGTAAGCTAGTAATAAGTTACTAACAAATATTTGAGCTACGAACGCCAAACAAAGTTGGCCGCTCTGAGATGTAACACGACTTTTCTTCAATATTATCATTGTAGTGATAATGATTATCAGTATAGTGATACTGAAAACAAGTTGGCCACTCTTATATTATCTGGGGTTGGTAAGATGTGTTTTTGCAAAGAGTCTTCTGTGGACCCAAGTTTTTGGATAAAATTAGTGAGGTAGAGAATAATGAAGATAGGAACTGTTCCAATGGAAAAATGGAGGCGGACAAACCAGACTGCTACAGAAGTGATGGGCATTCCGAAAGGAGCTGTTCCATATACATGGATGCATGTTCCACATGAAAGCTCCCGCACACAAGTTGTTTTCTTTTCTTTTCCCATGACCCAACAAAACATTGATGGACCAACATACACTATATTATAGTATGCTTCCTAGATACCTACCCATCATAATATATTATATACAATATAGTGCGATCCCGTATATAGCATTTTTATTTAGGTGGTCATAGAATTCAATCCATTGCCGTACGTTGCTTTGCTTTGTGATATGAAAGCAACGCACTCATATACAGAGAAATTCATTGTCCATGGAAAGCTACTTACTAATCTATAACCTGTGTAACCTTTCTTCTAAGTGAAGCCACCTGCACCAAGCCATTCCTAAATTAAGAAACATAAACGATTGTATATGTGATCGATCTGTGACCATTAGTGTAGAATGCATACCATTTCCAATGGTGATGATCCTATATAATGAAAATGTCAATGTGTACCTGCTTGTTATAGCTTATGCTTCACAAGCAAGGCAATCTGGTGACTAAGTAGAAATTTGATATTGGATCCCGTAACATACAAGGCAATGATCCATGTTAGATAATCTAATCCTTACCAGATAAGCCTAATGATTTTCTCACTGTGAGACCCGCCATATCTTTGGAAGTGGACCACCCAATGATGAATGACCAATGCCTATCCGTTATTTTTGAACCAATGAACCACTCCCATGGGCCTGCCTAAACGCTAAACCCACACTTTTTTCTCTTTTCTGGTTAATTTATTTACTTGCAAGCTAGCTACCTGTCCCTGGCCAATCTCAAATGGTAAGTGCTAGCTAGCTGGTTTATTCAATGAATGGATCTTGTTATCCAACAATCCAGCTTGGTTATATTAGTGTCAACAACCTGAGCAGTTACAAGACATGATGATCGATCACCCAATTCGCAGCCTAATCATCAAAACAGAAGAGTTTCACTTGATCACTTATCTTCTCTCTTACATCATCCATGAATATCATCCAAAATCATTAACTTAATATTTCACCTTTACATATGCCCCTGTATATGTTATTATATATACTAGTACTCCATTAGCATATATATGCACTCCTCTCAAGATCCTTAAGAGCCTTTATCCATTTTTAAAATGGCTTCCACCACCACCACCACCACGACGGCCTCCCTCTGCCTTTTCCTCCTCTTCATCCTTTTGCAAACAACTAGCAGCAAAGCGGCCGGCGAGTCTCCGACGTCATTCGCTTGCAACCCGCAAGACGCAAGCACCAAGGACTTGCCGTTTTGCCGCGTAAAGTTGCCGATACATGTGAGAGTGAGGGACCTGATCGGAAGGCTGACGTTGCAAGAGAAGGTGAAGCTGCTGGTGAACACTGCCAAGGCCGTGCCTCGCCTTGGGATCAAAGACTATGAATGGTGGTCGGAGGCACTTCATGGGGTCTCCAATGTGGGTCCCGGAACCAAGTTTGGCGGGGAGTTTCCGGGAGCCACCAGCTTCCCTCAGGTCATCACCACCGCTGCTTCCTTCAATGCTTCTCTGTGGGAAGCCATCGGACGGGTACGCACTCAGATCCATCAACTATTATTATTGTTCATCAATTTTGGTGGCTCATTTCTAATTATAATTAATGTTTGATATAATTAAAGGTAACCTTGTGATTACTTTGGGTTCTGTACTTCTGTTCTTTTGTTTTTGTTTCGATGGAATTTGGAATAATAGTACTAGCTATAGATATGGGCACTTTTTATACGTATATGCGTATGAGCCTATTAGCCTCTAGGGAGTCATGCAGAGGCATGGCTTTGTCAGTTTAGTGCATGTTAAAGTTTTTTTCCGTGTATTTAGAATTTTAGATATTGGATAGTGCTGCTATATATCTTAATAGTTTCAGACCAAACAAGTGAAATAACATCTTTATAATACACTGCGTCGACGCAATACTTATAATAAATATAAGATAAAATTATCTTCAAGAATAGTTAGTCATTTCTCTCAAATTTCGTTGCATGTTTAGTAAAATTGTTTTATACCTAATGTGTTAGAAGTTGAAGCTTACTTAAATGACCTTAAATTTCCACCATTTTGGATAGGTCTGAAAATACTTTTTTTCATTGAAATCAATGAATTGGATGTTAATATATATAACAAGTGGGGCTCTAAAGGTGGGGCAGTTACAGTTACAAGTATATATTCTGGAGTGCTTTTATGCTTTTCTATGTAAGCAAGCTGTAGATAGATGATTCGCTTTCAAGTTGCATGTCGCACTGCCACTCATCAATTGCGTGCTCTGCCTGGTTGCTCAATTTGGAGTGAATAGATGGGTCATTCATGAATTTTTTGAATGAAAAATTAAATGCTTTTCGATCTTAAAGTATAGTAATGTTATATACAGGTTGTGTCAGACGAAGCCAGAGCAATGTATAATGGAGGTATGGGCGGGCTCACGTATTGGAGTCCAAATGTGAACGTACTCAGAGACCCGAGATGGGGCCGTGGACAGGAAACTCCCGGTGAAGATCCGGTGGTGGTCGGAGCATATGCTGCCAGCTACGTCAGGGGTTTACAGGGCAATGACGGCGGCGGTCACCAGTTGAAGGTGGCTGCTTGCTGTAAACACTTCACGGCTTACGACCTTGATAACTGGCATGGAGTCGATCGATTTCACTTCAACGCTAGGGTTAGTACGTACTACCACAACATAATATATATGCTTGATCATATTCATGTGCTTAACATACATGCATGTGACAGTAGGTACGTTTAATAAATTAATAGATATCATGCATATTCGGTGGTAATGCATGCCAGTTATATATGTGTGTAGTAGCCTAGTAAGTTGTTGAGCTACTCTTGGAAATTTATGGCAACCCCATGAGACTCCTCCTCATACATATATATATATTGATGATATTATTGTTGAAATCAAAGTAAATGTGCAAGTCGATATCAGAGTGAATATTGTGCAAGTGGATACAGGATGCTTTATTTATTCTAAAACTCATTAGTGCCTTAGTTAATGCTGCAACCAATACTGTACTTTAGATCTTTTGCCCCGAAACACTTTTTCTTTCCACAATTTTTATTATCTAGCCGAAAATACTTTTCTTTCTTCTTTTCCCGAGTACAAAGACTTGTATACTAATCTCTTTGGCTCATCTTAAATTTGACTTTAATTGTTCTTTCTAGCGTGCCCACACAGTATATGCATGGTTGTGGATTTTAGGACCTTTATCTCATCAAAGAAAGAAAAGCAAACCAATTATAAGAACAATTGATTTTTCTTGTCTGAAGAAACAACTAGATCAACAGGCATATATATAGGTTTACATAATTTCTTGCACTATAACATCTGTACATTGAATTCATGTCGAAATAAGGTAGAATTTTTAGAGTGTCATATAGGGAGGATTCAGAATGTCACATACGCAAAACAATCAGATCATCAATGAGCAAAACAATCTATTTGCTAGATCATACTCTATCCAACAAAGATGTTTCTAATCACCACATAACTTTCGATAGCCAGTACATTAATAGACTTTGACAAAAGTGCAAGTATGCTAAGCTCTCATCCGTGTGGCGCCTGCACACACACACACACACACACACACACACATATATATATATATATATTGCTGTCAAGTGGTGATGACAGTGATACGTTTTGAATCTTAACGTATATATTAACTGGGAAATGGATAACTGGGCAGGTTAGCAAGCAGGACATGGAGGACACATTCGACGTTCCTTTCAGGATGTGCGTCCAAGATGGAAAGGTGGCGAGTGTTATGTGCTCTTACAATCAGGTCAATGGTGTCCCAACCTGTGCAGATCCTAATCTCCTCAAGAAAACTGTACGTGCTCAATGGGGGCTTGATGGGTACGTAACTAGTACTAATTGGATCAGGCCCTTTTCCGTAATGCTATTATTAGCTCCGTTCTTCTACTATTTTACTAATGCTAAAATGCTAAACTGCAGCTACATTGTCTCTGATTGCGATTCAGTGGGCGTTTTCTATGACAACCAACACTACACATCAACACCAGAAGAAGCAGCTGCTGCTGCCCTCAAAGCAGGTTTGGATTTAGACTGTGGACCATTCCTGGGGTTGCACACTGAGGATGCAGTGAAGAAGGGTTTGTTGAGTGAGGTTGATCATATCGATCTTGCATTGGCTAATACACTCACAGTCCAAATGAGGCTGGGCATGTTTGATGGATCTGCGCATCCATATGCTAATTTAGGTCCCAGGGATGTCTGCAGCCCAGCTCACCAGCAACTCGCTCTTGACGCTGCCACCCAAGGCATTGTTCTTCTCAAGAACCGTGGCCCTTCCCTGCCTTTATCCACCCGCCGCCACCGCAGTGTAGCTGTCATTGGTCCCAATTCTGATGTTACTGTTACTATGATCGGTAACTATGCCGGTAAGTAACCAATTAAGCACACAAATGCAAAACCAGCTAAAGCATCGTTATACTCGCTGAATAATGTGATAGTGTTTTATTTAGTGACATGTTCTGCGGCCGGCACGTTGTTTAGTGAACAAGTTTTACTTGATATCTCACTGCTATTCACTACTACTCTGCTAGGTGTTGCTTGTGGGTACACTACACCCCTACAAGGAATAGGAAAATACACCAGGACAGTTCACCAGCAGGGTTGCAGCGATGTAGCTTGCAAAGACGACACATTGTTTGGTGCAGCCATTGATGCAGCTCGTCAAGCCGATGCGACCATTTTAGTAATGGGCCTCGACCAGTCCATCGAGGCGGAGTTCAGAGACCGAGTCGGGCTACTTTTACCTGGACGGCAACAAGAGCTCATATCTAAAGTTGCTGCATCCTCTAAAGGCCCAACCATTCTGGTCTTGATGTCTGGCGGCCCAGTTGATGTTACTTTTGCTAAGAATGACCCACGTATCGCTGGCATTGTATGGGCCGGATACCCAGGACAAGCTGGTGGACAAGCCATTGCTGATATTGTGTTTGGAATATCAAATCCAGGTTAGCATTGTCATATCTTTTGTTGGTTCAATTTGGTGTTTCGAATTTGAATCAAGTATTCATTTCCTTTTGATTTAATTGCAGGAGGAAAGCTGCCTATGACATGGTACCCAGACGAGTATCTTAGAAATTTGGAAATGACAGACATGGGGATGAGGTCAAGGCCATCAAAAGGGTACCCTGGAAGAACCTACAGATTCTACAAAGGGCCAATAGTATACCCATTTGGACATGGATTGGGTTACACTAAATTTGTGCAAACCGTAGCGAGCGCCCCCACTGTAGTTGCAATCGTTCTTGATGGTCACCATACTGAGACTAGTACTAGTGCCGGTAACGGTACTAGTACTAGGTCATTCGCAACTGCGGGGAAGGCAATTCGCGTGACACATGCGAAATGCAGCAAGCTTTCGCTCGTTGTCGATGTGGATGTGAGAAATGTGGGCAACAGAGACGGGTCTCACACTTTGCTAGTGTACTCGAGCCCTCCATCTGCTGCCGGACACTGGGTGCCACACAAACAATTGGTTGCCTTTGAGAAAGTACATGTCCTGGCAAGGACTCAACAGCGAGTCCGATTCAACATTCATGTGTGCAAGCACCTTAGTGTGGTGGACAGGTCTGGGATTCGAAGAATTCCGATGGGACGGCACGACCTCCACATTGGTGATCATGTCGTCCACTCTTTCTCCGTCCAAGCCTCTTCACTGGGGTTGGGAATCATCAAATCCTGATTTAGTTTAAATTCTTCAAGGACAAATTCACAGTAATATTAGAGTGAATCAATCGTCAACTTGAATAAAGGGAATCAAAAGTCAAGATATATAGGAAGAAATTACTTGCAAGATCCGTCCAAGTCTCGGATTGCAAATTAAGGAAGGACATGTCTCCGGATGTCATTGTAGAAGCTATTTCAGGTCTTAATTCTTTTGCTTTGGTTGGTGAACATCATCAAGTTGCATTGCAATAAATTGGTTACGTACTGATGCAAATGTACGTACATAGTTTGAAAATTAATTGATACCAAGAGGCAGTTTCTTATCAAAAAAAAATTGATACCAAGAGATGTTTGAAAACAGCCCCCATATTCACTAACAACAATCAAATCAAAGAGATTGAACGAACTCATGACTATGGATGAAACTTTCTGGAGGCAGCGGTCCAGGGCCATCTGGCTCAAAGAGGGCGATAGAAACTCTAGGTTTTTTCACCGGCGAGCTTCAAATCGAAATCAGAAAAATAAATTAAAAGGGTTGTTTGATAGCAATGGAGTTTGGCAGGAGACACCGGAGGGGGTTGAGAATGTGGTGATAAGGTACTTTGAGCAAATCTTTGCTCGTCAAGAACCGGATACTGATGCACAGAATGTTGTGCTACAGACTTTGAATCCTCGAGTTTCGGACAGTATGAACCAGTCATTGTTGGCTCCCTATAGTGTCGAGGAGATTAAGATTGCTCTTTTTCAAATGCACCCTTCGAAGGCTCCTGGCCCAGACGGTATGTCTCCTTTCTTCTTCCAGAAATATTGGGACTTAGTGGGATCAGAGGTTAGTAGGGCAGTGATTTCTTTTCTAACTAATCAAGAGATGCCTCATGATTTGAATTTTACGTATGTGGTACTGATACCAAAAGTGAAAGAGGTTCAGAATATGTCCCAATTGCGACCCATAGCCCTCTGCAATGTGATTTATAAGATAGCCTCCAAGGTGTTAGCCAACAGGCTTAAAGTTTTTCTCCCGGAGATTATTTCACCACAGCAGAGTGCTTTTGTCCCAGATCGTTTGATTTCAGACAACACGCTAGTGGCGTCGGAGTTAGCTCACTATATGCACAAGTTGCGTAGAGGACAAGAAGGTTTTATGGCTCTGAAACTTGATATCAGTAAAGCTTATGACAGATTGGAATGGGATTTCCTGAAGAAAATTATGATAAGATTAGGATTCAATACTCATTGGGTGGACCTCATAATGTTCTGTCTATCCACTGTTAGGTACTCTTTTCTTATTAATGGAGTCCCTAAAGGCTTTGTTACGCCTCATCGGGGACTACGACAGGGGGACCCGATTTCTCCCTATCTCTTTCTGCTATGTGCTGAAGGTCTCTCTGCCCTAATTTCTCATTCTGTTTCCAGTGGTCAATGGAAGGGATTACGGGTGTGTGATGGGGCTCCTTCTATTAGTCACCTTTTGTTTGCAGATGATAGTATGTTATATTCTAATGCCTCCCCACAGGACTGCTCTCTGATCCGGAACATCTTGAACATTTACGAACAAGCATCTGGCCAACAGATCAACCTTCAAAAGAGCAATGTGGTTTTTAGTGGTAATGTCCTCCCTCATAGCAGGCAGGTTATGGCAGATTCTCTCGGGGTGCAGTTGGTGGAAAAACATGACAAGTACTTAGGCATTCCAACTCTTGTGGGACGCTCTAGATGTGAGACATTTGCCTACATTAAGGATAATCTGTCCAAAAAACTTACAGGTTGGCGGTCCAAACTCCTTAGTGCAGCAGGTCATGAGCTTTTAATCAAGGTGATTGCACAGGCTATGCCCCTTTATACTATGAACTGCTATCTTCTTCCTCACAGTCTGATTCAGGAGCTCCACCAATTGTGTGCCCAATTTTGGTGGGGTGGTACCGACGTGAAGAAAGGTATGCATTGGCGTGCTTGGGATGAGTTGTGTAAACCTAAGGTAGTGGGTGGTATGGGCTTTCGACATTTATTCGCTTTCAATTTGGCTATGTTGGCCAAACAAGGGTGGAGACTACTGCAGAATCCGACTTCCTTAACCTCTAGACTCCTGAAAGCTATTTATTTCCCCAATTGTAACTTCTGGGAAGCACAGTTGGGGACCACCCCATCCTATGCCTGGCGCAGTATACTACAAGGTCGGGACATATTGCAGGCTGGTATTAGACGACATATCGGAGATGGTAAGTCTACTAATATCTGGCATGACCCGTGGTTATTGAATGAGAACCTACAACAGTTCTATAATTCACGAGTTCACCTTGTTTCTGAACTCATGTCTTCTTCGGGTAAGTGGAATCAATCTTTACTCTTTGAATTGTTCCCTTCTTCAATTGTTCAAAAGATTGTAGCATTGCCCCTGAGTTCACGTGGTCATGTGGATCGGTGGATTTGGAGTGGTGATAAGAAGGGTATTTTTACCGTCAAGTCTGCTTACCACTTGGCAAGGGATAGGGTGCTCGGAGAATCTGCAAATGCACAAAACCATAGTGCATTGCTTTGGCAGCAGCTCTGGAAAGCTCCAGTCCCAGGAAAGGTGAAGATTTGTGCATGGAGGGCTGCATCTAACACTCTTCCGACACGTAGTAGGTTAAGCGAACGAGGTATTGATATTGATACCCAGTGCCCATTCTGTGATGAAGAGATTGAATCTCCCCTTCATGCGTTACGAGATTGTACCCATGCTGCTTCCTTTCTTCAAATGGCTCACATTCCATCCTCAGCTTCTGCAAATAGTACTGTGGAGTGGTTGGTATCCTCTTATTCCCATAGCCCAACTACCTTTGCAACGCTTTTGATGATTGTATGGGCAACTTGGAGAAACCGGAATGCCAAAGTGTGGAATGGTGATGTTAAGTTAGCAACAGAAGCTATACCTTTAACCTTGGGCTGGTGAGAGGAATATAAAGCTGCACATACCTTGCAGAGGGAGGTAAGGCAGCTCTGTACAGAGTCATGGAAAAAACCCCATGTTGGCTTTGTGAAATTAAATGTGGATGCAGCTTATGATCACTCCTCAGGTTGCACTGGAATTGGTGGGATATTTCGAGACTTCAGTGGATCCTGTTTGGGTGGATTTCGGCATACTATCCCAGTTACCAGTTCGGCGAGGCATGGGGAATTGCTGGCGCTATTACATGGAGTTGAGTTAGCTCAAAACCATCACCTTGTACCTCTACAAGTTGAGACGGACTGCCAAGACTTGGTTAAGGCTATTTCAGATCCTATTTTGGATTGCTCGGAGTTGGGGTTCCTACTCTTTGATCTTAGGGAGCTATTGAGTAATATTGCTTCTGTCTCTGTTTCACATGTTCGTCGTAGTGCGAATAGAGTTGCCCATGTCTTAGCACAGGAAGCCAAAAATGGCTCCTTCTCTTTGAATTTCTTTTCGGCACCTCCCTCAGATGTGGGGGAGATTATAGCCTCTGAGTGTAATGACATTTAAGTCAATGAAGTTATTCATTCCCCTCAAAAAAAAAAAAAAAAAACAATCAAATCAAAAAAAAATTGATACCAAGAGATGTTTGAAAACAGCCCCCATGTTCACTAACAACAATCATAAGAAAGAAAGAGCGTTTGTAAATAAAAACAGGATAGCATCTTGGGGATTGTAGCCTTTGTTAATCACCAATATCAATTGTCATTGCCCCGTCAAAGCGCATGCGAAACATAAAAAATTTAAAAAGAGGCATTTCGATGGTTCAAGATCGAGCGTAGTCATTGAGTCTTGTTCGTCTGTCAAAACTTTCAAAGAGAGATATGAGTTGAGTGAAAGCCAGTGTACGTCGTACTTACAGTAAAAGCTAGCTAAGAAGTAAGAATGTCCTACGAGTGTGAGAACGAGTGTACTATTACTGAACAATGACAAACCTCATACGCTCATAGTACGTGTATGATGGTTTTCTATGTTGAAGGATGTCGACATAATGTGTGCCTCTACAAACTAGGGTTTAGAGTTGTAATAGGAATGTGTTCTAGGTATTCAATTGTAATCGGATTCTATTACCTTTTTGGTACCTTGTAACTCCCTATTTAAAGGGCTCCTATTATCAATAATAAACACAATTCTATTCTCCTACAACACGTTATCAGCACGAGTTCTAACCCTAGCTTCAGAAAAAGAAAAACCCTAGAAGAAAAAAAAACCTTTTTCTTCTCTGCCGGCAACCCAAAAAAAAACAAAAAAAAAAAAACTCCATTCCAGCCTCAGCCTCACCTCACCGGCCGGACCTCTCCAGCAGTACCTGCAAACCCAGCAGCCCAGCCCGGCCGGCCTCCTCCCCAGCGCCCCCGCTCCCAGACGCCGCCACCCATTGCTGCCTTTGCGCACCCGCCTGCAACCCGCAAGCCTGCAGCCCACGCTGCTGCCTACCCAGCTCCTGCATCACCACCTTGCAGCAGCACCTGCAATCCCGCGACGCAACGCTAAGCACAGCCCCACCCATCGCTGCCTCCAGCCCAGCCCAGCCAAACCGGCCTCACCTGCGCACAACCCAGCTCCCCCGCTTCGCACGTCTGGATCCCAGAACCTTCGATTTTCAGCAGCGCCTCCGATTTGCAGCAGCACCACCGGCGAACTGCAGCAGCACCAGCGGCGAACTGCTCAGCCTAGTCTCCCACCGGCGAACTGCAGCACCACCCATCGCTGCAGACCAGAAGAAGAAGCCGCGTAGAAGAAGAAGAAAAGAAAAGGGGAGCGGGCCCAGAAAAAAAAAATGAAAAAAAAAAAAAAAGGAAAAGGGGGAACAGGCTTGGGCCCGAAAGAAAAAAAAGAAAAGGAAAAAAAGAAGGGAGAAGGGCAGCCCACCAACTGCCAATTTCCGACCAGATTCCGGCAAATTTAACTACACGCCTGCATCAACACGCGCGTGTTCTCAAGCCCAAAATCATCACGTAAGTTTTTGTAATTAAAGTTGCTGCTTTCATGTATTTTAAATTCTTTTATTTTATGCAGAATATTGGAATATATGTCGCCAAATGATTTTAAGTATTTAACAAAGCGGAATTGTGGGGATTCGCGCTTAACGAACTAAGAGTGTTCGTATGAACTAAAAGTGTTCATAATTAAACGAACTAAGAGCGTTCGTATGAACTAAGAGCGTTCGTATGAACTAAGAGCGTTCGTATGAACTAAGAGTGTTCATAATGCTTGGACTAAGAGCGTCCATAAAGCATCAAATTGTGACCATATTAAAAACATCATTGTTTGGTCTAATCCAAAAGAGATTCTTGGAAATCGATTTCTTGGTAGCATAGCTCGGAAATCTTATTATTGTTAGTTTTCGTGGAAGTTTAGCTCCGAAACTAATTCGTTCTTGTTTCACCCCTTTTTCAGGATGTCAAACTCGAACATACTCGATTTTGTTCCATTGGATTATGCAGGCAAAAGATACCTAACGTGGGCTCAGGATATTGAGCTCCACCTTATTGCCCGTGACTTATTACATACAATCCAAGAGCTTTGTCCTATAGAAACAGCTCCAGACCCTGAAACTGAGAAAGATATTTCCAGGGCACTTGCCTTCATGAAACGTCACATGGATAGTGACTTCCAGTTTGAGTACATAAATGAGGATAGCGCTATAAAGCTTTGGCAAGCGCTTCGCGAACGATATGGCAATGTTCGTGACTCCATCCTTCCGAATACAGAAGCAGAATGGAAAGATCTTCGCTTCTCTGAATTTGACACAGTCATGCAATTTTATTCGGAAGCCCTCCGCATCAGAGCAATGATGCACTTCTGTGGCAAGACGATCACAGAAGAACAATTGATTGAGAAAACCCTCCATACCTTCCCTGTCTATGCTATGAGGTCCTATGATTTATTTCGGACTCATATAAATGCAAGACGGATCACAAGCTTTCAAAAGCTTATTGAAGCTATGCAAATTGCTGAAAGGCAAGACAACGAGCTTGTGAGAAGAGAAATTGATAGGCTTCGAGATAGCTATCCAGAGCATAGTCCCATGGCTAGAGAAAGTCGCCATAGACGTCATGATCCATATGATCGAAATGCTCATGAAGGTAGTCGCCAAAGGCGACAATCACGCCACCGTAGGAGCAGTGATTTTGAGGGACTAAGGGTTGGAAACCATAGAGCCAACGTTGGCCATGGTCATAATCTTCCAACGCCTCAGGTCCTAGGGACCATGCACATTGCGCCAATGCGCCTCAATCAAGGGAGAATCCTCTTCATGGTATCTATTTTTGATATGGAACGTCTGATCAATGGGCCTGAGTTTGCAATGTACCTAAGAAGGTAGCTGCCTCACAGTGATCAAGACATCAAGTTCAAGAAGACTTTAAATCTGGCGATGAAGACAAAATGCCGCAGATTTTTAGAGTAGTCTTTTATTTCCAAGAATTTTGTAATGGCAATATGCCTTAGTCAATAAATGACAATTGTATTCACTCTTTCTCATGTGGCGCACCCAATGAAATATGATGTCTAGAAAAGTCATTGAGATTAGTGGTACTTAAGAGAGCCTCGCTCCACCAACATCTCTCTCTACTTTCCTGGTCATATTTGATTGGAGTTACCAAACGGATAGAGTGACTACAATGTGTCTTACTTTGATTTTATTTTGGATTAGATTTTGGAAACTTTGATGTAATCATTGGCTATTAATAAAGTGTCAATTCTTTTACTTAATGTCTTGGACATACCTTAATTCGAACTTTATTATATAAGAGCCAATGGTTTTCATGTGGAAACACATTATGAGAATGGACAGAGTTCCTTTGCATCACCTCTAATGACTACGGACATAAACGAGTATTAGAGAAACTTATGTGTCACTATAGTGGGTTGTATGCAACCACTATTTGAGTTATTGAATCCAACTCTGTCATGAGAGACGACTTATGGGATTTTGGCACATTTAGGCTTTGACATGATGATCCGTGTATTAAAGACTTTACACGGACATCCATTTTCAGAACGAAGAAAAGTAAGAACCAAGAATTGGTTCGAGGAGCTGCACATGCGCCTCATGGCGCCATGATTGTGCAAAGACAGGCCATACATGACCGGCGCCGCCTACCCCCTGCGGCAAATACATGGCATTGACGCCATAAACTCCTTTCTCTACTTCTCAAGTCTATTGTGACATTATGGCTTAACCAAAACCTTCATTGGTTGATTATGTTTCGTTCTGTAAAGCCTGTTATTTAGGATTGAGACCATCCTATGCAAAGGAGATTGAGGAAATAATTCCATTCTTACAAAGAATCTAAGGGAATTCTATGGATTTGATCAACCAACTTGCGGACCATATAAATGTTTTATGGTGTTGGTTGATACGCAAACACACTGGTCACGTGTTGTGCCATTATCCACTCGTAATGCTGCTTATACTACACTCCTAGCACATAACATATGGCTACGGGCTCACTACCCAGATAATCCCATTCAATCAATTTGACTTGATAATGCTAGAGAGTTTACATCGACAGTGTTCGATGACTATTGCATATCATTGGGTATTGATATCAAGTATCATATTCCCATGTACACACCCAATTGGTCTCGCGGAAAAGCCACCATTAAACGACTACGATGGTAGCCCGGACATTGGTAATGCGCACCAATATTTCCGCTTGGGTTATGCAATATCGCATGCAGCTATGCTAATTCGTCTACGACTCATAGCAGCCACTCAACTTTTATTTGCGTTACAGCTAGTGACTGGGTTCGAGTATAAATATCTCGTATTTATGCATATTTGAGTGTGCGGTTCATGTGCCAATTGCGCCGCCACAGCGCACCAACATGAGTCATTGCAACGAATGCATATATATATTTGTTGGACATGAGTCTCCAACTATAAGTCCGCTATGTAGAACCCTTGACAGGAGATCTCTATTCCGCTGGATTTGCGAATTGTCACTTTGATGAGACAGTCTTCCCGTCGTTAGGGGGAGATTAGAACGTCAATGTTCAACAGGAACGACAGGAATTGTCGTGGTCTGTCCCCACTATGTCTCATCTTGATCCCCTAAAAGTGACGAGATCACATATACCTGCTGCAAACATGCCTGCAAGGATTGATGTCCCCACAAGAGGACATGGTGTCACCCAGAGAAGATGGGTACTGCACCACTACCATGGATGGTAGTATGGTGACGCCACAAAGGTGGCATAATGGCGTCATAGGCCATGGGTTCCGCTAGAGAGAGTAGGAGACCCATAGGTTCGATGGATTCTCGCCTTAAGAAGAGAGCGAGTTTGGCACAACTTGATCCATTGATCATTGATACTCAAAATCCGTCTCATGAGAATATTTTGGATTGTGGTTATGTCCAAGAGACATCGTTGGGGGACGCCTCAATGTTAGAACCAATTCCTGAGAATATAGAGATCTCTACGAACTACTCTAGTGTACATGAGGACGTGGAATTATTGAGACCAATGACATCGAACCTTACTCCGTTGAAGAATGCCAACGTAGAGAAAATTGGCCTAAATGGAAAGATGTGATCCAGGTTGAATTGGATTCACTAACGAAGAGGAAGGATTTCGGGCCTGAGATGCCAACACCTCCTAACATAAAACCTATTGACATTAATAGGTCTTCGTTAGATAGCGTGATGAGAAAAAAGAGATGGTAATCTCGCCTTATGGCGCAAGGTTTCTCACAACGCCCTGGAATCGACTACGAGAAGACATATCCTCTCGTAATGGATGTCATTGCACTCCACTACCTTGTTAGTTTGGTAGTTTCCAAATAACTGAACATGCAGCTTACGAATGTGGTCACTACGTATCTCTATGGGGATCTAGATACGGAATATAATGAAGGTTCTTATGGACTTCATTTACCCAAGTCAAGTGGCTCTAGACCACGGAGCGTATTTGCAACAAGGTTGAAATGCTCACTAAAATGACTACTTGATTGGGAAGGGATATGATGAACTATGCCCACGCGTTTCCATGACAAGTTCCGGATTTGCAATTGTCGCGGTTTATGTTGATAAACATAATTGGAACCCTTGAGAGTTAAGGGAAACCGCTGAATACCTGAAATCCGAGTTTGAGATGAAGGACCTTGGGAGAACACGGTTTTGTCTAGATTCAGAACTTGTGTATCGTGTCAATAGATGCTTAGGCATTTTGATAATGTCAAAAATGCACTCCCATGGTCGTCTGTAGTCTTGGCCCTAAAAGGGATCCGTTTCGTCCCAGGGATGATGACGAAGACGTGTTAATAGCAGAAGTGCTTACTTATGTGCAATAGGCGCATTATTGTACTTAGCACAATACAAGACCAGACACCTCAATTGTTATGAACTTGTTGGCTAGATATAGCCTCGCGCCAACGCAACGCCATTAGATTGGTATAAAGACAATCTTTCGATATTTGAGAGGTACGATTGATATGGGCTTGTTCTATCCCTACAGAGAAAAGAGATAACGGAAGTGTGGGATCGGACCCCACAAGGCAAAATGCCACCTTCCGTGCTCCTCCTCCCCTCTATCAAAATGACAACAAGCACTTCTAAATATTGAAGTGAACCTAATCCGATCTGAGGATAATGTAGCGGACTTTTTTACTAAGTCGTTACCAAAATCCACCTTCGAGAAACATGTGAAAAGCATCGGATTAAGAAAGTTATCCGAACTCCCATGATTGTAGCAATCAGGGGGAGATATTGACATCAGGGGGAGGCATGATGTCTACATGTTCGATCTCGAAGAGTGAATGACGTGTTGTGCTCTTTTTGTCCTTCGACCAGGGTTATTTTTGTCCCACTGGGTTTTTGTTACCTGGCAAGGTTTTTAATGAGGCAACAATCAAAGCGTCATCACCAAGTTTGAGCGGCACAAGGGGGAGTGTTGAAGGATGTCGACATAATGTGTGCCTCTACAAACTAGGGTTTAGAGTTGTAATAGGAATGTGTTCTAGGTATTCAATTGTAATCGGATTCTATTACCTTTTTGGTACATTGTAACTCCCTATTTAAAGGACTCCTATTATCAATAATAAACACAATTCTATTCTCCTACAACATTCTAAATATTTTGCCTAAATTTCTCGAGTAATTGGCGGCTCCAAACCTATATCACGAGTTATTTTATGTCTATATAGAAAGGTATTGACTGTGTCTTTTGAGTTCCAGACGAGACAGGAGCCCATGCATGGACAAACATGAATATGCGACACTGGGTCCTTTTATCTTGTAGGTAACTGGAAACTGAATCTACTCGAAAGCTCAGTTAGACAAGTCATGCATCAAGTGTTTCAATCCTCACCTTTGTCACTAACATCTTCAAGGTTTTTCTCTATCACTACAAACTCACAGTTCAACGTGCAACTTGCTCACAAACGACATCACCTTCTCCTTTATCGTCCTATCCGGACGATGCAACAACCCTAGCATTAGCATTAGACAGGAGCCATATAAGGAAGTTTTGATCGATGATGGGGTAATTCATCATCGATCTAATGTTACAGATCGAGATAAACTTAGAACATTAACATGCATAGATGGGTTAATTAGCTAGCTCCGGATACCTTGCTATACCTAAACGTTTGTCCCTTGCTTGTCAGTTATCACGTTTTGTTCTCGATCCTTATATGGTCGATATATATGAGCTGTATGGGATATGATCAAGGGTTGACGCAGGAGAAACACTGATCGATAAGGAGATAGATTCAATGATTAAGGCATGTTTTGTTCTCTATATTTTGGTGATATCTATGTATCCGAACTGGGCAATTGTGACCCAACTAAGAAATGCCAAAGCTACATCATGATCGATGTGCCCACTGATCCATTTTCATGATGTGCATCACAAATACAGACATAGAGACACAGAGAAATGATAGCTGCATGCAGTAATGGCTGTAATGCAGCATGGTATTGGGTATGGCTCTCACTTTCATATTTCTATGTCCTCAACACATTTATCAAGTGGCCTTTATAGCATCATTAATTTCAAGAACCAGATCGAGCATCTATGTTATCCACAAAGCTAGCTAAGTATGACAATTGACAACAACACCGGAACATGGATACAAATACATACAACTTCATTTGTCTTGAGCTATTATACATCAGTGTGCTATTGTCCCTAGCTGCCTCGCTCGTTTTGTTGTACAGGTTATTTGGGGCTTCCCAATCATTTTTGTTTTCTTTAGTCTTTCTTCAATGCTTATAAATTGGGGAGTAAAATAATTTTGGTCGCTATGTTTTTTTATTTTCTATATATAAAAGAGTTGGATTTTATGTATCTGACTACACGATCTTTAGTTTATTAAAAAAAAAAAAACTCTTTAATGTAGTAATGAGAGAAAAATTAATAAGTTTCAAAATAAACAAGAAATTAGGTGTGATTAGTTTCTCCATGTATACAAATTTATTGTGGCGTATGTAGATAGACAAAAGACTAAAATTTCTATACAAAATACTCGACAAACAAATTTACATCGTATTTCTCAAATGCAATTCTGTTCTTTGCATATTTTTCGAGAAGGTAACCAGTTAGCGGATGTTTGAGCCCAAAAGTAATTTTGGCAATATCCTTTAGTGGATCTAGCACAGCGGGCCGATACCTGCGGCCCAAAAATAAGCCTACTGGGGTTTGGGTTACAGCTTCGCCCATTCTGGAATCCATGAGGAGAACGAAATCTTATCGGAGTCAGGTAGCAGAGATTGATTAGGAAACTTCAATCAATAATCCTTCTACAACAAGGAGCAGTCGAAACCCTAGGTATATATACCAGGTTTCAAGGACGAATTAAAGACCTCTCTGATATCAATTAATCCTAGCGATTACAAAGCCTCCCCGGAGCAAACCTTCAACCTTGTTGAAACCCGGTGACCGTGCGCCAGTCCTAGTCTCTCCAAGAGCCGACTGTCAGCATCACCAAACCAACCGGCGACCGTACTTCCAGTCCCAGTCTCCCCAGGAGCCGACTGCGAGCGCAAGTGCCACAGTTACTACCAGCGAAGCAAGGGTAACGCCCTCGCAACCCAGCGAAGCTAAAGTCACGCTTTAGCGCAACCCGTGTTTTCTCCAAACTTCCCAATGATTGCTCTGCTTAGTCTACAATACTAAGTATCGATTCGGTGACGCAAAGAGATCACAACCAAAGTCCTTATCCGTAAGGCAAAAGTCCTTTTCCGAAAGGCTAGAGAAGAACCCTGTGACGAGGTTAGTGCTCTCCTCGTCCACAGCGCTTGAAGAAGAAGTCAGGTCAAGGGACTACCCCAACGACTGCACCCCGCGGTGCTGGCACGCCTGCGCAATCACTCGCTCAAAAGAGACAGTTTGCAAGCCGACTGGTTTTGGAGTCAAACATTTTGGCACGCCCAGTGGGACGTATTTAGTGTCTCTTCGTGAACATTAGCCATTGGAAAGTCAAGCGAAAACCCTTACCAAAAGGTTTACGCCAACTGCCCAAAGCATAAGACCTCCAGTTACAAACCTCATCCTCGCGCGGATTGTCGTGGTCTTTCAGAACAACAAGTGACTCAAAGATTCGCTCTTCATTCCCATTTAGCCGACATGTCGACTGAACAAGGAGAGAATCGCCCGACCACTGCTGAGGGTCAAACTGTCACCAACAACCAGGCCAACGAGCCGTTTGACACTTCCGCTGTCTCCAACACAGCGACAAGTAGAGAAAGAGAGGCTTTCGTTCCGAAGCCTATCCCAGAGGGAGCCTCCTCCGAGGTCGTATTCGCGATTATCCTGGAAAACATTGAAAACCATAGCAAGAAAATAGCTGCTGATCTTGCAAAGGATAACGCAAGGGCCGACCAAGTCACACGCGAAATAAACCAGCGTATTTCCCAACAAGCGGAGGAGACTAAGCAGCGAATCTCACAGACTGAGAATGCTTTGATGGCTCATGCTTCAGGTATCACAGAAGAGCAAAACCAGCGCCAGAAAGGAATAATGGAGGCTATTGCGAACCATACGAAGCAGACAATGGCTGACATGGCTGGTCTCCGTAAAGATGGAGAGAGCCTCGCAACCGAGGTTGCCATGCAAAGGGCCGAGTTGAACCAAGCTAAGGAGGTATTGCATCAGATTTTGGGCGATCCCAATGCTATCCTTGGTTCTCTTGGCCAACCATCCGGTTCGGGCAAATACGTCCCACCGAATCAGCGGGAGAAGGTTAGCAGCAATACAGCTATACCTTCCGCAACTGCTGCAGCCACGCCGTTGAAGAACAAAGAACAAGCGCTTGTTATCGGCGGTAGCAAAGACAAGGGTACTGCCTCAGGTGGGCAGACTACCAGGCAGAAGCACCAGGCCTCAAAGGGCGCTGGAACCTCGTCCGATTCTACGTTCGTTCAATACGACAGCGACGGGGCAGAGAACGTATATCAAGAGTTGCCAGGAGGCTACTACGGGATTGACCAGGCTGGCAACCCGGTTAGGATAACAGCTCTGGCAAAGGAGATGCCCATGCCGGCCGTGACTCTACAGCAGCCGGTTACAACTCGCGTTGTACAGGTAGGAGAAAGAGCAACAACAAATACCATCCAAGCCATACCATTGCAGGCTGCTGTTCGCCAGAATGTGGCGATACCTCCTCCTCCTGGTCCTGAGTACGTGAGACGTGATGAGGTGGAGGAGATGATCCGGCTGGCCGATCCTAGGGCCCAGATGGATGGGGTCTATGAGGGACCTTTCCCACCGCACATAATGCTCGCGCCCTTCCCCAGGGGTTATAAAAACATCATATTTGCTACTTTTTCAGGGGAGGATACCGAGAATGCGGCAACTCATGTGGCCAGGTTCAGGGTACAATGCGGCCAGTACCAGAATGATGACATCCTCAAGTGCAGGATCTTTGACACTTCTCTATCAGGGGCTGCCTTTAGGTGGTTCTCCAAACTGCGACCAGGAACCGTGGCAGATTGGCCTGCAATGGAAAAGCTCTTCCGAGAGACTTTTGGAGCCACAGAACCTGAGGTAGACTTGGCTTCTCTCACCCAGATGGCCCAACAGCCCACAGAGTCCGCTGTGGCTTACCTTCAGCGCTTCCAGATTCAGAAGGCCAAACTGAATGTGATCCTGCCGGAGAAAGAGTTGATCAAGTTGGCGATCAAAGGCTTAGAGCCGCGCCAGCGAAAGAAGAAGCATGGAAGCATGATTCAGTCAATGGGAGAGCTCATCACAGAGGTGGGAAGCTTCGAACATCTCCTCAGAGAAACTGATGCCAGGAAGAATGCGTCCAGAGGGACATATGTACCAGGGAAAAATCGCACCATAGCGGCCCTGAGCTACCAGCCGGCTACGTATGATCCTTACTATCACTATCACAGTGAGGATTTGGTTCAGGAGGACGATGAGGAAGATGAGAGCGACATCGCCGCTTATGAACTGACAGGGAGAAAGAACCCAGCCTTGAAGGAACTGAAAATCTCCAAGGAACCTGTCAAGCTCAAATCGATGGCCTTCACTAAACCTGAGTTCGCGGCGTATACATATAATGCCAACAAAGCACACGAGATTCTAGATGAGATGATCGCCGCGAAGATGGTAAAGACCGACTTTGGACCTTTCCCTCGACCAGATCAGCTGAAAGGAAAGAAGTATTGTAAATTCCATAACTTGTGGAACCATAATACAGCTGACTGTGTGAAGCTCAAGGACCAGATTCAGGTATGGCTCAATAACGGTAGTCTTCAAGTAGAAGCTCCAGTAACTGCAGCCGCGCTTGTTGACCTAAACCCTTTTCCTGATACTGGGATCAACATGGTCGATGTGAACTGGACCAAGCAGAAACAGAGGAAACCAACCCTGGATTTGAACACACAGGGGCGAGAAGAAAAACCTAACGAGGCCCCTGCCCAGAAGAAGGCTAAACCATTTGGTCAAGCCTCACCCGTAGTATTATGCTCGCGATGCAAAGAAGAGTGTGGCATCCAAGTGTCGCACGAAGAGGTCGAGCAAACATTTCGTTTTGGCTCTCTCCCGCCCATCAAGTGGGCCTCGCCATCGCGAAACTATCAACCTTCCAGCCCAAGAGAAAGGGAGGAAATGGGGTCACCTACATCACCAAAAGACTCCAATCTGTTCAAGAAACTGAGGGCAGCTACGGTTGATCAGCAGACAGAGGAGAAAGCTGCAAACAAGCATAAAGACATTCTGACCAAACCCTACATACCACCTGCTTCAACCGCTACCATCAAGGAAGGGAAGTGGTACACCAGGGAGAAGGGGAAGGCAGTGGAGATAAGTCCTTCCAAGAAGCGAAAACTTCAGCGCAGGTTTGGGGAAGCCAAGCGCGCGCTCGAGGCTTTAGACCAGGGCCTGATCAAACCTTCACAATTGGTCAAATCGCCTGAGCAGTATCAGAAGGAGATGGAAGCACTTGCTGCCAAGCCATTAGTGGCCCCTCGCAGTTTGCGAAAGCAGGCGAGCTCAGCAACAGGGACATCTGAGCCCAGTGTTTTTTGCAGAATTACCAAGGAAATAACACTTCCGCCAGCCAGAAAGGAGAGCTCGCCGTCCAGGCGACCGCACGTCAGGCGCCGGTTGTTTCGCGAGGAACCAGAAGCCAAATCCTCAGTTTTCGAGAGACTGGGGGGCAGGGATAGGACTACCGACACTTTACAGTGGAGACCTAAGAAAGTCCAGAATGTAGTAGTTGTTCCCCTAGAGGAGGACGTTGCTAGGGAACCAGAGTCAGTTTCCCCTGAACAAGCTCCCGTGGTTCAGGAGCATGAGCAGTGTGAGGTAAAAGGCCTCACTGAGGAATCCTTAGTAGACAGGTTGGCTAAACAGTTCAACACGGCTATCCCTGTCAACGAACCCAAGCTCAACCTGGAGGACGACATAGGTGAATTAGATACGTCCTGCAATATGGTTTATGTGCTCCCAGCGCGGTATGCAATACCGGTCGCTGCTCAGGAATGTGTAGAAGCCGAGGAATGTAATACACAGCCCCTGCAGATCACGTCAGCGGTCACAACACCGGTAGAAGAGACTGTTTTTCTGGAAACAGAGGACGCCAACAGTAAAGAATTCTTCATGAGCTTCACTAGGCCAACGCCTGCTATGGTCCAGCACATGAGACCTTTATACATCACGGCAGAAGTTGGCGGTACCAAAGTTAGCAAGATCATGGTTGATACTGGAGCTGCTGTTAATGTCATTACTACTAGGACCATGCACTTGCTTGGAATCAAGAAGGAGAAGATCCAGTCAACGTCTCTCACTCTCAAGAACTTCGCGGGGACCGTAACAAAGACCTTGGGGTTACTTTTCTTGCGTATCAAGGTAGGTCCAGCAGAGGGAGTTTATGCTTTCTTTGTGACAGATTGCTATGCGGCCTACAGCGCTATCCTGGGAAGGGACTGGATTCACCGGAGCTCCTGTGTTCCGTTAACCCTCCATCAGGAACTTATTATGTGGAACAGGGAGACAGATAAAGCTGAGGTGATCAAAGCGGATCCTCGTCCTTTCCCAGTATCCGCAAACTATGTAGATGCCAGGTACTATTTGGAGCCTATCGCTCCATTGCAAGTCAGTGGCATCGATAACAAAGGCCGCCTTACAGGGGTGACGGCCTCTGAACTGGCACAGTGGGGGCTTACGCTCGCAAAAGAAGGCTTGGAAAGGCCTGGCCACGCTGTGCCTAAACCCTTAAACGATTAATGGATTACGACCTTCCAGAGGAAGGGATAGAGGCCTTCCACTCGCTGTACGAAAGATTATCATCATATCTAGTGGAAAAAGAGGCCTATGAGCGAATCGCGATTTTGGAAATCGTTGAAGAAGAACTCTCTGATCAGGAACAAGCGGATGAGGTGGAAATTCAGCTCGCTCCGGCAGCGTTGGACGACACGCCTCCCAAAGTCAGAGACCCTACCGAGAAAGTCAATCTCGGGACAGCAGATGAGCCTATGGAAGTGGCTATCAGCGCTTACCTAGAGCCTAGCGAAAAACAGAGGCTTATCGACTTATTACTAGAATTCAAAGGCTGCTTTGCGGGAAAGTACGAGGATATGCCCGGCCTGTCACCGGACTTGGTTTGCCACCAGCTACCAACACTCCCTGACAAGAGGCCTGTGAAACAAGAACCGCGAAGAATGAATTCAGAAACTCAAATCCTCGTCAAAGAGGAGGTTGAAAAAATGCATAAATCAGGCATTATCAGGGTGGCCAAATACAATCAGTGGTTATCTAACATAGTGCCTGTCCGCAAGAAGAATGGCAAGATGAGGGTCTGCGTAGACTATAGAGACCTTAATACTGCTACACCTAAGGATGTCTACCCCATGCCGGTCGCGGATATGTTGGTGGACGCCGTTGCGCAACATGAATTATTGTCCTTCATGGACGGCACTGCAGGCTATCACCAGATTCCGGTCGCAGAAGAGGACAGACACAAAACCGCGTTCCGTTGCCCTGGGTTCGCGGGCGTCTTTGAATATGTGGTGATGCCTTTTGGACTGAAGAACGCTGGAGCGACTTATCAGAGAGCCATGAACCTAATCTTCCATGACATCCTTGGAAAGATTTTGGAGGTTTACATTGATGACGTGGTTGTCAAATCTCAGAAAAGAGGGGATCACATCACAGATCTCAGGAAAGTATTCGAGCGCATGCGACAGCACAAGCTTAAAATGAATCCCGCTAAGTGCGTTTTTGGGGTTCGAGCAGGAGACTTTCTGGGGTTCATTGTCCATCAGAGGGGAATTGAGGTCCCAGAAGACAAAGCGAGCGCAGTCATCAACGCATCTCCGCCACGCACGAAGAAAGAGCTGCAGCGTTTGCTCGGTAAAATCAACTTTTTAAGACGCTTTATCTCTAACTCTGCAGGTAAGATCCAGCCTTTCTCTCCTCTGCTGAAGCTACAGGGCCAGAGCGAGTTCGTCTGGGAGTATAAACACCAAGAGGCTTTTGATAAAATCAAGGCCTACCTGGCGAGCCCACCAGTGCTCGTTCCTCCTAGGGCTGGATTCCCATTAAAACTATATATTTCAGCAGCTGAGGCCTCCATTGGCAGCCTGCTCGCCCAAGACGATGAGGACGGTGTCGAACATGCCATATTCTATCTTAGTAGGACACTCACAGACTGCGAGACAAGATACACTCCGATGGAAAAGCTGTGTCTCACATTGTACTTCTCAGCATGCAAGCTGCGCCACTACATGTTATCCTTTACCACTTGCATCATCGCTCAGACTGACTTGGTCAAGTACATGCTGTCGCGGCCTATTCTGCGAGGCCGCATTGGCAAATGGGTATTGGCTTTATCTGAATTCTCGCTACAATACGTGCCACAAAAGGCAGTAAAGGGACAGGCTATCGCGGACTTCCTAGCACACCACCCTACCTTGGACATCCCCATAGTGAAGGAGTTGGAGATCGCAGCTGTGACCATAACTCGGCCAGATTTAGCGCGCATCCCGGAATACGCTATTCGGTATCAAGCCACGGTCTCCTTGCAGCCCTGGATACTATACTTTGATGGTTCAAGAACGGAAACGTTAGCAGGGGCAGGGATTGTTCTGGAGAATCCAGCGGGCGATCGTTTTTCTTATTCTTTCCAGTTGGAGTTTAAATGTACAAACAATCAAGCAGAGTATGAGGCCCTTATCATTGGCCTAGAGGTTCTGCTAGAGTTGGGAGTAAGGGACATTCAGGTACACGGCGACTCTTTGCTTATAATCAACCAGCTCCAAGGAAAGTACAAGTGTGAAAGCTTTTTGCTTATACCCTATTTGCATCGCGCCATTGAACTTTTGGATCAATTCGATGATGCGGATTTGGAGCACATACCTCGTGAGCGCAACTTTGCGGCCAATGAGCTCGCTCAATTGGCTACAGGCATTACATTGAAATATGGCGTTCGCGAGCGCATTCTGAAAGTCGAGCGCCGCACACTGCCTTCGTGGCTCGCGCGGCCTGACCCACCAGATGATCCAGTCGTCGCGGTTCTCGAGCCTATTGACGTCGATTGGCGCATTCCGCTGATTGACTACCTCAAGCAGCCAGATCCTACAGCAGATAGGAAGACTCGTTTTCTTGCCTTGAATTATTTCCTCAGAGGTGACGAGCTGCGACGACGTGGGGAAGATGGCGTAGACTTTCGCTGTGTCTATGGCCGCGAAGCCAAGAGGTTGATGCGCGAAGCGCACACGGGAGTATGTGGAGCCCATCAAGCAGGCCCCAAGATGCGTTGGCTTATCAGAAGACATGGGTATTATTGGCCCAGCATTTTGAAGAACTGTATCGCGTTCGCGAAAGGCTGCCAAGACTGTCAGGCGCATGGTCCAGTGCAGCACATTCCTAATATTCCCATGCAACCCATTATTAAACCTTGGCCTGCCCGAGGCTGGGCTTTGGATTTGATTGGGATGATTCACCCTCACTCTTCGCTCCAGCATAAGTTCATCATTGTAGCCACTGATTTCTTCACAAAATGGGTTGAGGCTGAACCTTTGAAGGAAGCTTCCGGCGCTACCATTCGCCAGTTTATCTTTCAGAATATTATTTGCAGGTTTGGCATTCCAGAGGTGTTGGTCTCAGACAGGGGGGCAGCATTTATGGGCGGTGAGGTAGAGAAACTTGTCAGGGACTTGGGCATCCAGTTCGTCCACAGCACACCATATTATGCCCAATCCAATGGTCAAGCAGAGGCCAGTAACAAGATTATTATCACCTTGCTCAAGAAGATGCTTGTTGAAAACCCTAGACAGTGGCACGATACGTTGTATGAGACCTTATGGGCTTATCGTACCTCCAAGAGGAATCCCACTGCTACGACCCCCTATGCACTAATGTTCGGTCATGATGCAATCTTACCTTTGGAAATCAACGTCCAGTCTTTGCGCGTCCAAGATCAGCATCACTTGATCGGGGAAGATTATGTTCAGGCGATGTGGCAAGAACACGAAGATCTCAGCGAGCAACGTTTAGCAGCTTTGGACAACTTGGTCTTGGAAAAGCAACGGATTGCTCGCGCCTATGACAAGAGGACGCGTGGCCGTAGTTACAAAGAGGGTGACTTGGTTTGGAAGGCTGTTTTGCCTTTTGGCGAGAAGTTGACCGGTCGCGGTAAATGGTCTCCGCGATGGGAAGGACTCTTCGTTGTTCATCGCATTCTGGAGCGCGGGGTTGTTTGCCTCAAAGATTTGGATGGCGACCTCCACCGCAATCCCATTAACGGGCGTTTCCTGAAGAAATACTACCCTAGTGTTTGGGAGTTTGAAGATCCACCGGATCAACCTTCTTCTCAGACAGGGGGGCAACCTTAGTCTCCCCAGGTTCGCTTCATCCATATTCAGGCCTTTTCTGTGGCCTTAGTCTCCTGTACTTGCTTCACCTACGAAGACTAGGGGCAACACTCTGTACATTCAGGCCTTATTTGAGGCTTTATTTTTGGTCAACAATTTCAAATTTCTTGTTATTATTGTCAATTTTTCTTTTCTTTGACATTATGGTGTTAAGAATGCATGTAATGGCCTATACCTGAGGCCTTATTTTATACTCTGATTTGCAAAAGTGTTAAAAACTTTCATTCATAAAGTGGCTTTGCGGCCAAGAGCAGTACAAAGTGCAAATCAAAATAATTACATTTGCGGTTTACAAGGCCAGAAGTGGCTTAGAATAAAAACCATAAAGTTACAGATCTACTGAGAGTTTCTGGATCTTGTGGCAGCGAGGGAGTGGTGCTCGGGCATTCATACTCTTCCTCTCTTCACCCACATGCCTCCTCTGATCTGAGTCGCAGCCGCTACCGTCTGTACCGGACGAAAAAGGAAGAAAATAACCCATCGCAACCCTTCTGGTTGGATTATCCTCCGGGATGGAGATGGTCTTCACGGAGAGTGCGACTCACAACCACATCTACCTCCAGGGGAAAAACATAAGTCACGCAGTCAGACCCTGGAGGTAGGCTACGGAGCAAGAACAGGCGACCCATATTGGTCTTCCGCCTTTCTTCCTCCTGCTCCACGCGGGCAATCTGAGAGAGGGGACCCCTCAGAATCGAGTCCCGCCGCATCGGGAGCACCACATGTTCTTCAGGCTAAATGAAACCGGTGGATTTCACCGCGACTTCCAGAGACCAAAGACATGTGGTTGGACCTGAGGTTAGGCCATAAGACCTACCCAGGTATTGAGGTTAAGCCATAAGGCCTAGGAATTTGAGGCTAAGGCTGATATCGTGAGGAGAAGTTTGTAGAAATTGGAGGAAGAGAAGCAGAGATTGTGATACTATTTCTGGGAAACCCATATTCATTTGTGTATATCATCTCTCCAAAGTGCAGATATTTATAGTGCCAGTCTCAGTGGCCTCGACCGTACGATGGGCGGTTGTGATATTCTCACTGCCATCAATGAGCGTATCAATTGGTGTTAAATGCTAAGATCTCGGAAATGAAGATAATTGAAAGCGCGTGGGAAGCGGGGCAGTCTCCAAGGAGGTAACCGCTCCATTTCGAGACTATCTTTTCAATCTTTTCAAACAGTTTTAAAAGCATTAAAACAAATTAAAGCGCTGAACAGTTTGAGAGGTTAAGTTGATATGTATTTGGGCCAAGCAATGTGGGCTAAATATTAAGTTAATAATAATATTATTGTTCATACGAAACATGGGCTTAATTCTAGAGGCCCAAAAGTCTGCGGCCTGCATGGGTCAGGCGAAGGAAAAGTTCATCTAAACGAAAACTAGCATCCGCAGCAGCTTGTGCGGCTTGTTGGGCTGCCACACGAGCCTGAGCCAGTTCCTGGGATAGCGTCTCGAAGGCAGCGAGGGGTTGTTCTAACTGAGGCTCCGCATGAGTAAGCTTGGTAGTAACGTCAGTTAACCGGGCTTGAAAAGCCTGAATCTGGGACCTCAAGTGGTTCCTTTCGAGCGTCAGTTCCCTGATGAGGTTAGCTTGGTCACCCAAGAAATCGCGCGCGGTCTCTGTGTGCTGAGTGAGGTTCTGATAGTGCGTCTCGGTCTGCCTAGCCTGCTCGTTCGCGACTGCCCGCTCATTGAGCCCTCGGGGAAGATTTTGCAGCAGTTGATCGACCTCTTAGAATTGATCTTCAGTGATGGCTCCCTCGCGAAGAAGTACCCTCAAATATTCTATGACTCTCACGGGCGCACCAGGAATCAAGATATCAGGACCCAGGAAGCGACGAAGGCCTTCTCTAGCTTCATCTACGACCCCAGGAGGGTTCACTTCGAGTACGCGAGCTAACCTTTCCAGAGTGGAGGGAGTTGGTTGCTCAGCGACAGGGGCCTCAGGAGGCTCAGCGACAGGTGCTGCCTCTGGCACTGGTTCAGGAAGGTCTTCTAATTCTCCGGCTTCAGCGACTTGGGGGGCAGGGGGAGGAAGTTCCTGACCAACCATATTAAGAGCGGGCTCAGCAGCCTCTGCCTCTACAGCTTCAGCTACAGCATCCTCAGTGTTGAAGGCATTTGGATTCTGAAAGAAGGTATTGTCAGAGTATTTAAGCCAGGAAGTAATAATGAATTAGTTGGTTAAGGGAAATACCTCCTCGGCTGGGGGCTCACGCACAACGACCGCTGGCATTGCCTCTGGGTTAGCTTCGCTGGGAATAGGAATTGAGTCAGGCGCTATCTGTTCCAGGACAGGTATATCGCTTGGTTCCTCGCGAGGCGCATCCGGTAACGGTACTCTATCTTCGGCCTCAGGCGAGCTATCATCTATGATCTGCACTGGGATCAAGGCCAACTGTGCATTACTGGCAGCGCCCGCAGGAGGTGGAGAGTTGTTCACAATAGTTGGCGCTTGGGCTTGGGAAGCAGATGTGCCTTCACCAGCAGCTGAAGATCCTTCTTCAGTGTGTCTCGAGGACCTGTGGCGAACCTGCGAATGAGGATTGTTATATGGTCGCATAGAATGAAAAGAAATTGCTAACAAGTACTGAGTGTGCTTGTATCTTACCAGTCGGTCAGCGATTGGTTCATCTTCTGCCCATAGGTCAGTTCGAGGATCAGAGCGACTACGTTTCCGAGCCGAGAGGGCGACGATCTGTTGGGGTCAAAAGATTAGGTTTGATTCGTGGAGGAAGTATGATTTACTCAAACAGAAAGTTCTTACCGTCTGCGAGTCATCATCATCAGAGGAGGATTCTTTGTCTTCAGGCTCTGTCATTACTGCCTTTTGTTTCCCAGACTGGCCAGTGGCTTGGAAAGTGTTGGCTGCGCGACTGCCAGAAAATGGCGCATTTCCCTGGAATAGCAAAATTTGAATTAAAAGGGAAGAGCAAATGAACAAAGGACAAAACATGAGTCAGGATATTTACCTCTTGAGGGGGTTCGCGGATTACGATACCAGCCTGGGCCTGACGTGGGGCTCGCGCGGGTCACGGAGCCGGCTCAGCAGCAGGAGGAGGAGCTTGTGCAGCGTCTTCAGGGACGCGAGCAAGTAGATCGACGTCGGCAGTATAGGGGTATCGCAGTTCCCCGAAAATGGCAGCGAATAGCTCATCATGTTGTTGCCTCCAGCAGTTAACAGAAACTTCTGCCCACCATGCCTTGTATCCTTCCTCAGCCCCATCCACATAGTCAATCTCTTTAGCCCAGTCAGGGAAATCAACCAGTGCGAGTGTGCTTTGTGCTGGCGGAGGCCCAGAAAGAGGCCCAAGTCTGCGCCAAGAGGTGTTGTAGTTCCAAGCATCATACATAGGGAATGGCACTAATTGAACAAAGCCGAGTTGGCGAGCGAAGTGGTTGGGAGCGTAGAGCTCATAACTGAGTTCGTCAACGGCAATCCTGATGTCTGAACAGAAAATTGCGCGACGAAAAGCCAAGCGGGCGCGATCACTGTAGCGAGAGGCGCCAGGGAGAAATCCGTGTTCAAGCGGAGCCGAGAATCTTCTACTCAGCACTAAGTCGCAGTATGGCATCTCGTGCAGAAGGTACAAGTATGTGAAGCACTCAGAATAAGGAGGGGATGTGTACCTTTCATCGCGACTGAGCCATCGTCCCAGGAGTTGATCAGTAGGTGGAAGCAATGGGATGTCGTCGCGACGAAAATATGGGAAGTAAATTTGAATCCAGAAGTCAAGAATCCAAAAAGGGCCAGAAATGCTAGTCTCGAAGGGATGCATGGTGGCTTGGTACAAAGTGCGATAGAGGGCACCCAGCACTGGTTGTCCTAACCCCACGCGGCGACCGTTGTAGAGGGCCGTTGCCAGAAAGGTCCAGGCACCAGTGGGCTTACAGGAGGAAGTGCAGAAGATAAACTTACAGAGCCTGTACTCCAAGAAAGCAATCCCGCCAGTCGCATTGTGCTCCTGGCGGTAATAGGCCAACCACCGCGGATAGGAGCCGCTATGAGCGCTGCGACCATGTTGGGCCATGGTGGAGGTAAAAGTATCAGAGTCGAATTGGCCATGCAGATAAGGCTCGCCGTCGATGGGTAGGCCAGTGATGGTGAGAATGTCCAATAAAGTGATGCTCATTTGGCCAAATCGAAAATCGAAGGTGTTGGTGGCGGTGTTCCAAAAACAGAGAAAGGCAGCGAGTGGCGAACGATTGCCACCGCGCGGAAGACAAAAACAAAGATCGATAGTATGGGTGATACCTGCTGCGTTCCAGCGAGCCAGATCTCGAGCTCGCGCTTCACGATACCAGGAAAGCTCCGCCGCACTGATAAAAGATGGCCAATGCCCTATTTTTGATCGATGATTAGGGGCACTCCAACTGGTAAAATCCCCAGGAGTCCTTCGGAGGACTGGGATGGGGCGGCGAACAGGTAAGCCATAGAAGGCGATGGCGTCGGCCGGGAAAGAATCTCGCGGCGTTGGACCCAGTCCGGCATGGTTGTTCGAGAGTCTGAGGAGCAGGGGTCTCTGGATAATGGTCTGGAGGACCAGGCTGGCACCGATGTTGGTTCCCCAAGAGTGGGCGGCATGTTCATTCAGTTCTTCTTCTTGATCGATAACTATCTTTTTCAGGGGAGCCATTTCTGGGTTTCAAAGAGGAAGGTGTGTGCAAAAGAGGGTTTCTGGGTTTAGGAGACTAAAAGAGTTTCTGATGTGACAGGTCTGAAGTGGCTGCGGATTTAAATAAGAGATTTTGTGAGGGAAACGATACGACAGAAAGGTGTTTTCGCGAGCGAAAGGACGCAACCCTCATTAATGACATCGTTTCAAGCATTGAACGCGTCGTTTTAGTCCCCTTCAATCAGTTACATTTTCATGGGCCTGATTTCGAGGCCTGGGGGGCAATGTTTGAGCCCAAAAGTAATTTTGGCAATATCCTTTAGTGGATCTAGCACAGCGGGCCGATACCTGCGACCCAAAAATAAGCCTACTGGGGTTTGGGTTATAGCTTCGCCCATTCTGGAATCCATGAGGAGAACGAAACCTTATCGGAGTCAGGTAGCAGAGATTGATTAGGAAACTTCAATCAATAATCCTTCTACAACAAGGAGCAGTCGAAATCCTAGGTATATATACCAGGTTTCAAGGACGAATTAAAGACCTCTCTGATATCAATCAATCCTAGCGATTACAAAGCCTCCCCGGAGCAAACCTTCAACCTTGTTGAAACCCGGTGACCGTGCGCCAGTCCTAGTCTCTCCAAGAGCCGACTGTCAGCATCACCAAACCAACCGGCGACCGTACTTCCAGTCCCAGTCTCCCCAGGAGCCGACTGCGAGCGCAACCGCCACCGTTACTACCAGCGAAGCAAGGGTAACGCCCTCACAACCCAGCGAAGCTAAAGTCACGCTTTAGCGCAACCCGTGCTTTCTCCAAACTTCCCAATGATTGCTCTGCTTAGTCTACAATACTAAGTATCGATTCGGTGACGCAAAGAGATCACAACCAAAGTCCTTATCCGTAAGGCAAAAGTCCTTTTCCGAAAGGCTAGAGAAGAACCCTGTGACGAGGTTGGTGCTCTCCTCGTCCACAGCGCTTGAAGAAGAAGTCAGGTCAAGGGACTACCCCAACGACTGCACCCCGCGGTGCTGGCACGCCTGCGCAATCACTCGCTCAAAAGAGACAGTTTGCAAGCCGACTGGTTTTGGAGTCAAACAGCGGATGCTCTGGCAAATTATGGTTCAACTTCTACTAACTTAGTGTGGTGGGATATGCCTCCCTCCTTTATTCATGCTCATTGTAATAGGGACTGTTTAGGTCTGCCGCAATTTCGTTTGCGGTAGCTAGATTTGGTTTTGGTTTCGGGAGGTTTGGTTACTATCCCCCTCCTCTTGTATTATTTTCTTTTCTTTCAATAAATTTTAGTGGTTAAGGGGCTTCCTGCCTCTCTTAGCTCCTAGTTTCAGCCAAAAAAAAAAAAAAACATAGTGCAAAAACAATAAATGACAAACCGCTAAACTTGAGCAATAATTGATCATGGAGAAACAGAGCTGAAATACAACTCATCGGAAACTAAGATTACGAGTAAATCATCCATGTCCGCACAGTGGGAGAATTTTTTGAAACGAGACTAGTAGGTGACCACTTACAAGAATGACACTTTGTGTGTTTAGAGCGCCCACTACCTAGGATCCAGGTCCTGGGTTCGAGTCACTATGAGGGTAGGAGTGAAATCCTTTGATCTTTTTTTAAAAAAATAAAAAAATAAAATAAAATAAAATGTGTGCATCAACGTTTCTTACAAGAATGTCATATTAATTTGTATAATTGATCACCCTGCATCACGTGCTAGTTTAGAGGACAAGAAGGATCGAGTTTATCGATCTGGAAAGCATTTCTGCTATTTTTTTAATTTTATCAATGTTTAGAGAACTGACTTTTGTAAAGGCCGCGGGGTGCATATATATATGGATCCGGATCCTCTCCTAACCCAATAATCTACCTAAGCTACCTAAGCTTTGAAAGAGGTAACGCCACGTGGCTATAACGAGATCCAACGGCATGCAACAAACGCATGATTTTTTTCTCATATTTTTTAGTTTTATTTTGTCTTTAGCTAAACTTATTTCTTCTCTCTATACTACTCTTTCTCACTTTCGTTCTTCTTTCTTCTCTCTATTCTTCTTTCCCTAAACACCAGACCCAAAATCTCATGTATTGCTTTTATCCCCTCCGTGCACTCTTAAGTAGAGGACCTGGGTTTATGTTTGAGTATGAATATTACATGCCATCTCAACGAAGTCAATTACCACAATTTCAAAATGGAATCTCAAACACAATCACCACTGCCTCTTCTCTAAAATCCATTGAAATTTTCAGAAAAATCAAGAGCTCCCATTAAAATTCATCGAAACCCACTTGAGAGTATTTGTTAAGGGTGTTAAGTCACTTGAGTGAACTGGTATACCATCAATTGTGTTTCTTCTGGGTTTGATAGCATGGTATCAGATCTCTCTACCCTTTGATTCCTCTCATCAAAATCCAATAATTACAAGGCCTGCTGTGTTTACAAGCCTTGATCCCTCTTTCCATCAATTGCATTTACAAGCCTTGATTCCTCTTTGCTACCTCTACTGCTACTACTATATAAGCCCTTTGGGAATACAACAAATCTTTCATCAAAACCCATCATCAAAGCCTGAGCAACTCCAATGCTATCAGAAGATTGACTGCATGGTCAAAGAAGAAAGCATGGGTTCAACAAAAGAAATTCCAAAGAGAACGTAGTGATCGATCTCATGGAGCTAGCGAGCTAAGTTTTATTGCAATTCATATATATATACTGGACATATATGATATATGAGAAGAGACTCAAGAAATAAAGCTGCATATATTCCACTTCGATCATATATACCCAGTAACTAGTGTTCTGCTTTTGCACATGCATGTTTATTCCCGGCCTGCCAATTGGAGTAAGCTTAGCTAGCTAGCTTTAAGCTTTCATCTTTATTTTGGATCAGATTCAAATAAAGATGTAACTTGAACTTAAATTTTGTTGGTCTTTTGCTTGCTCCGCGATCGACCCCGAAGAAGATATAAATTAACAAAAACATGCTCATTACTTTGCCATTTGGTACGTTATCACGAGTTGACTTTTCTTCCAAGTCATTCCATGGTGTCAAACTAAGATGGATGAAATGTCAGTTGGACATGGATTAATTGTCAAAGTGTATGACTTTGGCTACCTGACTATACACTTGAGTTGGATCGTTAGGTATCATTTTGCCGTCACTTAATTGAAAATGAAAAGGTAACCTCTCACTTCTCAATTTCTCATGCTTTATTTAAATAACTAGCTAATTAACTTAATCAAGATTAATAAAAACGTTTATGGCTCTCAAAATGTTGAGCATGATTACGCAATAATATAAAAACAAGCTCCTAAATTTAAATTTGAATATGTGAATGTGTTGATATTTAAGGTTAACAAGCTAAATTCAAAGAAAACAACACGCGCGTGAAGCTAAATAATGAATTTGGTTGAAATTATATTTTCCTTTTCTTAATTACCAGATTTACTACATGACACGGGTTAAGGCCTCGTTAGCAAAATAGCAAACTACAAATAAGTATGAATGTATGTATATGTTATTCCAAAGGAACAAGTACAATTAACCATATGTTTCTATTGGAAATATGGAATTAATAGTTTAGTTGACTGGCATTGTGTTTGGGTTACTTGCACTTAGGCCGTTTGACAAATTAATAAGCAGTGTTTTCACATTCTAAACAAACTAAATCTGGTTTAATTGTAAAACAAAAATCAACTAACAAGTGTGCAAACAATCAGTGCTTATAGTCATTTGAAAGCAGATATATTATTTGTGCTTATAGTCGTTTGAAAGCAAATATATTATTTGTATTATAAAGTATTGTCCTACTTGCAAGCTAAATTTGAATTTGAGTAATTAAGTATTTATATTTTTGGCAGGCACATCACATTGTTGAGGGATCTATCCAGACAGTTGAACGGTTTAATTCATGAATGAAGTTTTGATAATTAACGTGTCTATACTTGTGCTTGATTAAAATACTTCTGTCAATACGAGACTTGTCAACTACTAGCTGTTGTTTCAAGTGTGTATAAGCTTGTGACAATTCAAATGTGGGTTGTTATTATGGGGTTTAATTAGGGTTTTGAACGTGGGTTTACACTTTACAGGATTAAGATGACAATTATTTTCCCACTTTTTCTTTCATCAAAATGTATAAAGCAACGTCAAGATTCAAAACCACCCCAAATAGGCTGGCGTTGTTGGCCATTTCATCGATTAAAAAGAACCAGGCCATATTAAGTAATTGAATTCCAGCAGATGGATCAATTCAATTGAATTGGATGCACGTCTTTGCACATGGCCGGAGCACATGGAATTTGATCGACACGTGCGCCCCTCTGAGCTGAGCTAGCTTTCTGCAGACTCTGCACAAAGCCACAAACACTTGCAGCTTGGGGAAGAAGACTCGCATCGCATTGGCCTATGAATATGAATGAATCAAACCCAGATTATAAATTAATAGCAGCTAGCCATTACTTAATTCTTAATGCCGTCAAATTGAGCAAAGTGCAAACATCAAAATGCATATATTATTGATAAGAGAGATCAGAGCTAGCCAAACCCAATACCTTATCTAATTAAAGACCAAAGTCGAGGAGTGGAGAATGGAGATGGAGAGCTAGCTAGCTTTTTGATAAGAATAATTAAGATAGATAATTCAGAGAATATTTAGGACTTCACGTCACATATTGCCCCCTTGGACACAAACATGTCTTTGAAAATGGGGAGGAGGATCGAGCTAGCTAATGTTTAATTAACTACATTTTTTTAATTAACATTCACCTTTTCAATTCTAAGATTAATCAAAAGAGATCGAGATGATCATCAACCCCTCTCCCTTGCATGATGCATGTATAGTTAGTTTCATGACATAGGCTGATACTGATTCTCTTCTCCCTTTTTTTTTTTAATTTTTAAATAAAGTTCCAGCTTGTTAATTATATTCTAGACACACCTGACACTTATGCCCACTAAAAAAATGAATGAGAATCCTTCATATGATCAATTTCACCCTGTTATTTGGATTTCGAGTTCGATTTTTTTATTTCTGTTCTGTTGAGTTAAATAACATGAAAATGGAATTCGATCTTAGTCTAATACCCAACATACCCAACAAATAAATAATGGCTAGTCCTCAACTTTTAATCTGATTAATGAATATGCACATTCTGATAAGAAAAAAAGAAAAGAAAACGATAATTGGCTGCATTATTTTGTGAAAATATTTATATTTCTCAAATAATAGTGTTCTCAAAATTGTTCACTAAATTAAAACAGGGAAGAAAAAAACATGTTGTTTATGTGTGACAGTAGTATAACCTATTGTTTTCACCATTTGAAATCTTACATAGTGATGTTCAAATTATTCGCATGCATACATATATACATAGGGCTCTTCTAGTGAGGATTCACTTTTTTTGCTATTTTAAGGGATTGATTATTTGACCAAATTTTCAATCACTTATCAATATCTTTACCATTCAGTTGTTAGGTCTATATAAATATATCAATTCTACAAATTTTCAGCTAAATTGCTAATCGTTAAGACATTCAAAACTGTGATTTACAATTATAAATATGAACGGTTCAGGTTTGACAAAATTTGGTTCGTCTATTTATTTAATTTAGTTCGAAACCTTAACGGTCACCAATTTGGCTGAAAATTTGCTTAAGTAATCTATTTATGAAGTTCAAAGAAGTAAACGGACGAGATGCCGATATATAATCGAAAAGTGGTCCTACAAAGGATTTCTTAAATTGACAAAAAAAAAAATGAATCCCTTAGTGGAATGGTCATATATATATGTGTATATAATATATATATATATATACAGGCGGGTTCTGAAGCGGACGTCCGCACTTTGCTAAAGTGCGGACGGCGACGCAGCGGCGGTGTTCCAGGCGGCGACGGCGGTCGGGGCTTGGCGGACGGAGGCCGGAGGCTTGGCGGACGGTTCTGGGCAGCGTTCGAGGTCGGAGGAGGTCGGAGTTGCAGGTTTCTGGGCAGCGAGCTCACCTGCAACTGCAGGTTTCTGGGCAAGGCTGCAACCACGTCGCCGGCGACTCCACCGACTGCAGACCCGTCCGTCCGACCCCTGGCGTCAGTCCGGCAAGCTCCGCCGCTCAGTCGCGCCCCTAGCCGAACTGCAGCGTCGACGTCCGCACTTTAACAACAGTGCGGACGTCCTCTTTGGAACCGCTCCGTATATATATATAACCGCTCCGTATATATAAAAATATACACACACTACTAGGGAACAATGATATCTCCAATATAATAGATAAATTCGATTTTTAGCTATATATAACTATTTTTTATTTTTGAAACAAAATTCAACTCCAATAGGCTAGCTAAGTTAAATTTAACTTTAGCTATCATTCTAAAAAAAAAAAAAAATTAACTTTAGCTATATTTACCTAGTGAATAATGCATAGCTAAAACAAAAGTTATATTTCTCTCTCCTCTTTTATCCACATATCACTGATATCAGTTTACGATTCGATAAAATATAATGTATTATTTATAAGTAACTACAATTACTGGAGCAACATTGTAAAACGAGTAGCTATATTTCACAATTTTAACTAAATTTAATTTAAAAATAACTTCTACCGTTTCCCTATTGGAGATGCTTACTAAATAGCTAATTAGCTACTCTAGCTCTTGTGGTTCATAATGCATCTATCCCCCCTAATTATACGTGCATGCAAATAGTGACCTACATACGTATATACAGACATGCGATACAACAAAGGGGTATATATCAAACTATGCCAACAAATCATTAGCACCTAGCTAGGGTTATGTAAATTGTACGTACTTCTTATCATGAGCAGTACGTTATTGTCTATACATGCAACGCAGGCTAGCTAGCTCCCGTAAACATGCATGATGACTCCCCTGTCCGGTCCTAGCTGTTTATATAGAGAGACAGCTCCATCAATTGCACGCGTTTAGAAATGGCCGGATACGTATATACGTACCCTACAATCTACATGCCCTGTTTTTTTTCTTCCATTTGATAAATTAATGTACTCAGTTAATTTGCTCAACAACTTTCATGCAAAGAAAGAAGCATATATTCGACGCTTCAGAGTACACCCTGCCCTATCACATGGAGCCACACATCCTTTAATCCTTACATACATAGAAGCTAAGCTAACTAGCTATAGGTTACATAAGTCTTATGTATCTCTCTCTTCTGTTTCCTCCCAAGGCTGTAGAGCGAGAGAGAGACAAGTACTAATAATTGAATTGAAATCTATTGTGAGCCAAAGATGTGGGCATGTATGTAGCACAAAAGGTTCGTTCATGAATCCGACATGGAGGAGCCACCTAAGAAATGCATAATTAATTAACATGTTTTTAATTTAGAGCTTTCTATTAATTTTTAATCTAGGGATATCTTCTAATAACTGAAATTGAAATATATGGCGAGAGTGAAAGAGGAGTCGAATGATCCCACAAGGTGGAGCGCCAATTATTCTCTTTCAGGTTTTACTTGACTCGTATACTATAACCTAGAAGTTAAAAGTTTATTTGTTTGGGTGTGTGTGTTTGGTGGGGTGGTAAGGCTTTGGTCTCATATATAAGAGGTCAGGAGTTCGAGCCCCATCAAGGGTGGGAATGGGGTGGGGTTTAAAAAAAAAAAAAAAAGTTTATTTGTTTGTTTGACAAATCAAAATTGCTGCTTTCTTTCAGTATATATGTTAACCATTCGAAATAACTAACCTTACAATTAATACAAAAATTATGTACACAACGTTGTCAGCTCATAACATATCATTGCTGCCATTGCCATCTAGCTAGCTAGCTCGATTGAATATTAATTATTGGTCGTGATTATAATTATATCTAACTAGAAATTGGGACGTCGGGGATGGATGATCGATCAAAAATTCAAATAATAAGGGTCCCTCCCAAAAGTCTTGTTCATTACAACCTGGAACTCTTAGCTGGAGTATGTTGTTGCAGGCTGCGGCTGCTATTATTTGTATATGTGGAAGAGATGGATATATAGAAAAACATGCAGACACTAATTGCATGCATGATATATAGCTAGCTAGCTGCATGAGTCCAAGCGGTCCCAAACCCATGGGAACAAGAACAAGAACAACAATAACAAACTTATATTTATAACCTCAATATTATTGTACGTAGGGCCTTCCTCAATTCCACATTTCCACCCTCTCCTCTATCTGCATATCCATCGATCACGTACAACAAATGAACAAATTAGTTGGTATTTCACCCCATACTGTTCCATTCTTCCATCCATCTCCGATATTTCTCTCACTTTAATATAAAATTTTGCTAATAATTAGATGGAACCCTAATTTTAGGGCACTGATTATACTTATGTTCTAACGTAATAACGGGGTAGTTATATGCATTGATGATTGCATCAATTTAAGAGACTTTTTGGCTGCAGAAAGCTGGGAGCAGCAGGATGAATTATTATATGAAATCTAATTAGCTTTCATAAATTCAAAACAACTTGGTTGTTTATATATGATGCAAGTTTGGGAGGGGGAACGAAACATGTGCAACAATTAAATCATTGATCCTGCAAAGCACGACACAACACAACATATAGTACAATGACTAGACACAGTCGCATAAATACAATTACATTAATGTTTCCAAAATATATAACCAAGGCTTAAGCAAGCCAACCATTCCTAGCTAGGGTATCCCATATAATTGGGGATCCAGGAGTACTCCAAGGCATTGTTTACCATCCAGCTCAGCAGGAGTACTCGCTGATCTTGGATATTGGAGATTAGTCCTTGTTAAGTGTAGACTCTCAAGGTAATATGTGGAGGTAGGTCTGTGGTTCAAAATAATTTTAAGTATAATAATCTTGTCACGTGACAGAGCCGTCACACAAATTAGAATTCGGAGTTATGAAATTTATAACACTCCATATTTTTTGTGTATGAAAATATGAAAAATACTTCTACTCTCGTTGAATTGCACACGTGGTGAGATACTATTGTGCGATTTAATCAACGTATTAGTTAGTAGTCGGCCATACTGAATTCCTTCTCGAATCAGAACGTCTTCAGTTGGGCAGCCTCGGCATATGGCAATAACGTGGCAGCAAAACTGCAAAAGGAATTGATTCGTTAAAAAAAAAAATGAAAACAAAATAAATGAATGAGTGAGAGAGAGAAAGAGAGGGGCAGCGGAAAGGGAAAGATGGAGAGACTTTTAAGACAAACCCATCTGGCAATCTATCCATATTCATGTGCGTTCATTCATTGCCTCATTTCAATATTTTCAATTGTCAATATACGACGACTCAGTGTATAATGTGGTGGAATATTGATTTGTCAAATGGGTTTTGGGGTGAACCAACATTATAATTAAAAAGCGAAGAAAAGCAAAGGCTTCCCATCCAAATTCCAATTCCAAACCCAAAAAAGAAAAGAAAAGAGGAAAAGAAAGAAAAGAGAGGAAAGCCAGCATGATTCTTGTGGCTTACAAGGGAAGAGTCACTTTCTTCCTCCCTGTCTATACAGATTCTCTCAGCTAGCTGCTTATCACCATCCCAAATCCAATATTACTAATTTCTCCTTCCTCATTCTCTTTATTTACTACCTAATATCATTTCCTGGACTCTGCCTCAATCATTTCCCATCCAAATCAGGGAAAAAGGAATTTATTCTTCAACGTACATATATCAAATGCTATTGGTGCCCATTTTTTTTTTATAAATTTATTATAATTAATAAAGTTAAGTAAATTGTTGCATGTCTGCACCAAATGCTGTTCAGCTCTCCTAAGAAGGTGATGCAAACAGTCTCTTTTGTAGTTGCCAACATCGTGAGATGCGAGTTGTTGGGGTGTCCCTTACTTGACTTCTGTAACCAAGCTTGTGGACGAGGAGAGCACCGACCTTATCACAAGGTTCTTTTATTGCTTTTACAGTTTTACGGAATAAAGATTTTCAGCGTGATCTCTAGCGTCGCGAGTATCGATACCTAACGTTGTACGTTAGATAGAGCAATCACCGAGAAGTAGAGAAACATAGGGTTTGCTAAAGCGGTCATTATCTTCTCTAGGTTCAATCGTAGTTGGCATTTGTTCCGGATAGACTTTGATATCTAAATAGATGCTAAATTTGTGTGTTGATTCGCCACATAACCTCCTATTTATACAGTCTCTGGCTGTTCCTTGTGAGTGAAGGATTATTAAACATATTCCTCTTCTTGTTCGTAGTTAAATAAGGACTCGTTTTTCTTACCAACTTAGGCTTATGCGAAGCCCAACCCCTAATAATAATAATAAAATTATTTTAGACCGCAGATATTGGCTAAGTGAACTGAATACTCTTAAGTCTCCAACTAAAATTAATTTTGGATTCAAACAGATGCTACTGAATAAAAGTACATCTCGTAATGATAATAAATGGCCTAAGCTATAACTCATTGTTGTTTAGCTTTCTACTTATAGCAACTTGCAAAGCAAAATCCGTATCATTATTTTTGGGATAAATTCTGTTTAGTCCCTGTACTTTGTCTCTCTCATCGTTTCAGTCCCTGACATGAATTCTAATTTAATCTAAAAACTTTCTAACATCTCAATTTCTCTCCAATAGGTCCTTTCCGCAGAAAATTAGGAATTGGCCTTGGGTGAAATGTCCAATATACCCCTATGTTATTTCTTTTTCCTTTTTTCTTTTTAATTTCTTTTTAATTTCTTTTTTTCATTTTTTCTTTTTCCTTTTTAATTTCTTTTTTCCTTTTTTTCTTTTTCCCTTTTAAAATTTTTTTTTTCATTTTTTTTCCTTTTTTTTCATTTCATAGAGATGTTAAGTAAGTTTATATGTTAATTTAATACGTTTATTCCTCATGCTTAATACACCTCTAGTATATTTTTTATCATTTGTTGAATAATTTAAGCAGTTATTAAGCATGAGGAATAAACGTATTAAATTAACATATAAACTTACTTAACATCTCTATCCTTATGTAACCAATGGCCATTAGGGTAGCTATTAGGAAATAAAGAAAAGAAATTTGGGTTACAAGTCATATTTTTTTTCTATAGGATGGAGCAGATAATATATTAGATTAACAGCTCATGTAGCTCTAGACAGCTAGCATTACGTTACATTTAATCCAAGTCTACGATCCATCTATAGAATTGGTTTATAAAACCATAGTATTAGCAATGAAACAGACAATCATTAATTTATGTGACATTCAAGAAAGAATATCAATAGGGAATTAGAAAATGACATTTAACAAACCTGATTCATACACATAGTAAAATTATTTGAATAGGCCGTATTTTGAGCCACTAAATCTGAATACCAAAGTCAATCATATATATATATATATATAAATGAAACATCTATCATCATATTTTAATAATTGAATAAAAATTCATGATCATGATAAATACCTAGGTAAATTTACTGAAAACTTGTGAGAGAAATGTTGAGATACGTTGAATGATCGATTAAATCAAATATTTTGATAATTAGGATTTAGAGCATCGAAATACACTTACACTAACACTAACACTAACAAAAATGAAATGCTGGATAACAGTAAATATACGTTTTAGTTATTAATAAAAAAGTTGACTATAGATATTAAGAGATGAAACAAGTGAACTTTTGTATAGAAGAATTTTCGTGAATAAAAATAGAATTATTATTATTATTTACCGGAGTTGGGGTGTTAAATTTTGTTGGTTTTCAGTAGATTTAGTATGGGGAGTGCCGGTAGTTGAACCCAAGGACCCGTGAAGGTTGACCGGGTATATGCAGTGAGAATGATAAGGTGACCGGGTAGAGGCTGTGGAGTGCCTTGGTGATGGAGCCCTAGAGTGATAGGGCAGCATGGCCTAGGTGCCTATCAGACAGAGAGAGTGCCTGAATGTCTTGAGAGAGAATCTATCCGCTATCCTCCTCCTTGAAAAATCTAGTTCTTACTTCTAGTGAGAGAGAGAGAGAGAGAGAGAGAGAGAGAGTGTGATGAGTGTGTGTGGTGGTGCCAGCTATATATTTTGTTCAAGGATCAAAGCTTACCTTCTTTTCTAATTAATCCAAGGTCAAAGCTGGCAATTTCTGCCCTTTTCTTTTTGTTTTTGTTTTTATATTTGTTTTTGGAGCTTTGTTCTCCTCCACCACCTCATTCACTCTTCAAATCAAAACCCCATTTTAATTACAATTCTCCATTAATTCCTCTCTCTCTCTCTCTCTCTCTCTATTCCCTCCCCCCATCCCTCTTTTTTCTTCCTCCCATATATATACATTTCTTCTCATTCCTTATTATCCCATTGTTTCAGAGTGAGAAGGGAAAGAGCACAGGAATTATGTGTATGCTTTGAAAGGGAGGAAAGGATCCATCCACAGACAGAAAGAGGAGGTTCTTGATTGTGAATGGTTAACTCCTCCTCCTCCTCCTCCTTTTCAACTAGAATACCCCAACAACAACAGCAATGGCTGCTGCTACTTCTCCTTGCGTCTCTTCTAATGACAAGAAGCACTGGTGGCTTAGCACTAGAAAGGTAACTAATTAATTGCCATCTTACAATATTCCCAAACAAACAATCAATCTCTTTCTACATTATCCATTAATCTCTTCCTACGTTACGTTCATTCTAATATATTCAAATCTATTGCGCAGATTGTGGACAAGTATATCAGAGACGCCAGAAGCCTGATTGCCAGTCATGAACACAGCGAGATCGCCTCCGCTGTGGGACTACTAGACGCGGCCCTCGCAATCTCACCGCGGCTCGAACAAGCCCTCGAACTCAAAGCCAGGTCTCTGCTCTTTCTCGGCCGATTCAAAGACGTGGCCGATATGCTCCAGGACTACATTCCCAGCCTCAAAATCGGAATCGAAGACTCCTCCGGCTCATCCGACTCTTCGTCGTCTCAGAATCTGTCGAGGGAGCGAGTCAAGCTTCTCTCGGCCAACAGCACCAACTCCTCCTCCGACTCGCCATGTCAGGATCCCTCCTTCAAGTGCTTCTCTATCTCCGACTTGAAGAAGAAAGTCATGGCAGGCCTCTGCAAAAATTGCGACAAGGAAGGGCAATGGAGGTAAAATTCCTCTGTTCCATTGGTATTGGTTTTTGCAAATTTGCTTTGCGTGTTTCTTTTTTTAAACATAATAATTTTCTGGGTTCAACTTTTTATGACTATTATTAATGTCTGAGATCAGACGCCACAGGTAAGTAAGTTAATGGGGATAGGTTGGTGTTCTTCACCCTGTGCCTTTGAGTAAATGCACTGCCACCTATATTCTTTCCAAACTTAATTTTTACTTTTCTCACAGCCAAACAAAAAGATTGCTTGTTTTCTGTAATCACATCACTTTTCTTTCAACAATTATGTTAGATGCTTTTTACTGCTGAATTTGCCTCACTGTTTTGCTTCACTGTTTTTTTTTTTTTTTTTCTTTCGGAGAGAAATTATTAATTCGACTCGGAAAACATTGGATCCCATTTGTTTTTATACCAACTTTGACTACCAAATTGTCATAGCCAGCTAAAAAATTTGAATATGATATAGGCGTTCAAATTAATGTTATAAAAACCTGTTCACACTGTATTTTCCAGAAGGCTAGGTCTTCCTTCACCCTGATTTGCTTGCACTGTACACTACTAGCTTGCCCTATTTTCGCTTACTAATTTTAATTCCAACAAATTAAACACAAGTATTAATGGTGATCGATATTGCAAATTGACACAGGTACTTGGTTCTGGGGCAGGCTTGCTGCCATTTGGGACTAATGGAGGATGCCATGGCCCTCCTCCAAACCGGCAAACGCCTCGCTGCTGCCGCATTCCGCCGCGAGAGCACGTGCTTATCCGACGACAGTTTCTCCTTCCCCAATTTTTTCAACAACACATCCTCGTCCTCCACCAACAATGCACCCTCAACGCCCCCGCGGACCTTAACCGAGACTGAAACCGTGACCCACCTCCTCAGCCACATCAAGCAGCTCCTCCGCCGCAGAACTGCAGCCCTCGCTGCCCTTGAAGTTGGTGCATACTCCGAGTCCATCCGCCACTTCAGCAAAATCCTCGACGGCCGGCGAGGTGCACCCCAGGGATTCCTGGCCGAGTGCTACATGCAGCGTGCCTCAGCGTACCGGGCTACTGGTCGGATAGCGGAGTCCATTGCGGACTGCAATCGGACTTTGGCTCTTGACCCCAGTTGTATACAAGCATTAGACACAAGAGCTGCACTTCTCGAAACAATCAGGTGTTTGCCGGATTGCTTGCATGATCTAGAGCACTTGAAGCTTTTGTACAATTCAATTTTGAGGGACCGAAAGCTTCCCGGTCCGGCATGGAAAAGACACAACAATGTCAGGTACAGAGAAATTCCGGGGAAATTATGTGTTCTGACCACGAAGATACAAGAACTGAAACAGAGGGTGGCTTCTGGAGAGACAGGAAATGTGGATTACTATGCTTTGATCGGTTTAAGAAGAGGGTGTTCGAGGTCCGAGTTAGACAAAGCTTATTTGTTGCTGTGTTTGAGGCACAAGCCTGATAAGGCCACTGTTTTCATTGATCGGTGTGAGTTAGCTGATGATCGCGATATTGATTCGGTTAGAGATAGAGCAAAGCTATCTGCATTGTTGCTGTACAGATTGCTCCAGAAAGGTTATTCTAGTTTGAGCACCACCATTATGGACGAAGAGGCTTCTGAGAAACAGAGAAAGAAGGCTGCAGCTGCACTTCAAGCAGCTCAAGCTCAAGCACAGGCTCATGCTCAGGCCGCACAGGCTGCAGCAGCGGCGGCAATTCAAATCCAACAGACCCAAGAAGCCATGATTGAATTCGAATCTGCTTCCTCAAATTCGAATTCGAATAGTAATAGGATGGTTCATTCATCGGAAGCGAAAGCGTTCCAAGGGGTGTTTTGCAGAGACATTGCGGTGGTTGGGAATTTGCTGTCGCAAGTAGGGTTTAACCGCCCAATTACGGTCAAGTATGAGGCATTGAGCTGCTGATCATCAGCAGATCAGCTTCCAAAATTAGAAACGTTGGAGCTTCACCGGCGGGGCAATGAGTCTTATCTATGCTTCATTTTGTACAAAGAAAAAAGAAAATTTGAAGACGTTGCCGGGAAATTTTGTCACTCTTTCCCATTTGCTTATCTACTATTACTACTACTAGTGTTAAATCTACTATTTTACTACTGTACATAATTTTCTACTTTCGGGATTATGGCTCTAGCTTAAAATTCACTCGATGCCTTGTGTTTTCCTTTATATCTTATTATCTTCAGTCCTACAGATTTAATTTGAAGTAATAATAAGGGAAAATTTCGCAAACAGTACACCAAGTAAATGCCACTAATAATTCTTATACATAAAGTTTCAAACCAAACATTTCGGTACACGAAATCTGAAACTCGACCCACTATCAGTACACGACGTCAATTTTTGACACCAAAATGTCCATTATGCTCTCAGTTCTTTTTTTTTTTAATAATTTTTTTTTTTCTGCTATATTTTTTTTCCTTCGTTTTTTCTGTTATTTTTTTACCTTCGTTTTTTCTGTTATTTATGTACTAAAATTTATGTTTTGAAACTTGATGTACTGAAATTTAGAGTGAGTCTTATTTTGGATACGTTTGATGAAATTTTCTCTAATGGAAATGGTGGTGGGTGGGCACTAAGCCACAAATGTAATGTCACTGTTATAGGCTTATAGCAACAGCAGCGGCATGTTTAATTATAACAGTGACATTGTAGAGAGTGATGGGAAGAAGTGAGATAAATACAAGATGATGCCATGTCTTATTATGTGGTGCCTAGGCAGTGGCATTTATAGTTTTTCACTGGTTTGCTCTTGGCTTGTTGCTGATATTTCCATGGATGGAGCTGTGTGGACTGGTCCCTGACATTCCCACTAATTAAGATTGAAGAATTTGTTTACTAGTTCACCTTCAAATAATAATACAGGAGAAGTAGCGTATTCAATGGTGAGCCAGGTAGAAAGAAAACGTGGCCGGAACTGGAAACGAGGACAAAGCTCATCTCATCGCATCGGAAAAAGGTTTTGTCAGTCTTCCACTTTTTTGTGTATTATTTATCTTGGCCGATGATTAAAATGGGTGAGGCAGTCGGGCCAGTAAGGAGAGGGTAAAGTCTAATCTAATCAATGAGGTGCAACATTTCATCACACAAAACAATAAAAACAAAGGGCTTATCATTCAGACACTTTGAGATGTCAATTCACTTTGCCACCCATCATTACTCCTCCTCCTCCAACTCAACAGTATTCTGGGTCTCTGTGTCTCGTAATAAGATTCCGTACGGGTACTATGACCCTGGTCCTCTTTTGTTTCTTGCTTCACCTTCTTTCTTTTGTTGCACCCAAACCCAAACCCAAACCTCGCTCCTCCCATGTGACTCATATTTTGTGCACATTTTTACAATCCCGCAAAATTTCTGATAAATCAATGAGCGGGAAAAAATGAAGCTTCAAAAATAAAATAAAACTAAAATTTCCATTCAATTGAAGTATTGAACTCATTCCTTATGTCGACGATCATGTCTTGTGTACATCAAGAACCTTTAAGTGGGTGGTTGGAAATGAATGAGTTTGAACAACAACCCAAGCCAAAATCCAACTGCCTCGCCATTGATCGATTAATTACAACAACAAAACCCTAGTTGGAGTTGGAAGCTTGAATTGAATTCCATTTCCCTGTAAGGACCTGCCTGGCTCTAACGACTTGCCGGCCTTCTCTGCCACAATAAAAAGATTACATTATTATGGCTTCTTTGATCTATCTATTCCCAGTCGTTTTTTTCTTTGCCAGAACAAGTAATATTAACAACATACATAAATATAAGCTAGGCATCCTAGGCTCATCATCCTTCTACTTAATTAAATATAAGCTAGGCATCCTAGGCTTACTACTCCTTGCCGTTTGGTTTTTTTTTTTTTGGTTACAAGGAAGCCCGAAAGGGTATTTAACGATTATTAATTCATGGAATCTACCAAGTATCCGCCAACTCTCTCAATTCAATTCTTATTGTGCTTGGCAACGTAAGACGTACAAGACATATGTATATTATACGTACTTGGTATTCCCTGTCTGTTACCAGGGGAATGCAATGCACATATAAATACTAATTAAGGCTGGGCTTTTAATGATGACAATTAAAATGAGGACTTTATGAGTACTTTATAATCAACAGTTGTGAGACCCACTTTTCGATTACAGCAAATCAACTATTATATATATATATATATATATTTGAAATAAGGGCCGGTGTGGCTGCCCTCAGGCCTTCATAAATGAAACTGACGAATACAAGGGGGGTCGTTGAGCCTAAACCCCATATTACAATTTGCACCAAGAGTACATCCAAAAAAGAAATCATTAGACGACTCTACTAAACAATTGTATTCCAATCCACACCAACTAGCAAAGAACGCGCTCCAGACGGTTCTATTTGCTTCCCAGCGGTGACACAACGGAAAAATCACTTGATCTGTAACTCTAATACAGCAATCATAATGTCACTTCTCCCAGCTTTCCTATCATGTTGTCGCTAGAATCTATATCCAGTGGCACGAAGTCTCACCCTGCCACTAAGAGGCAGCGACCATTTGACAACGCAAGGAACTCGCCGCCTACCTAGAGCAAACAAGGCACTTTGAGTGCACCCGCAGGCAAAAAGCTCGACTATCCCTACACAACTATTAGATATTTAGATATTCATGAGTAGTTCATTTCTGTAAATTTTCAACCAAATTAAAAATTATAAAGTTATTTATAATTGTGATTTATCATTTATGAACATGAAATATTCAGATTAGACAAATTTGGTTCGTTCATTGATATAGTTTGGTATTTTTTTTTTTTTTAAAAAAGAATTTTTTTTAAAAGAAGAAATGATGCGGCTGTTATCAAACTTTGATTAATGAAAAATACAAGGGGGGACATTGAGCCTAAAACCCTGATTAAAATAAGCATCTAAAGAACATTCCAAAATGATATCAGAAGTCTCTACAAAATACATGTATTCTAACAAGCACTAATTAACAAAGAGTGCTCTAGTGGCTACTCTATTTACTTTAATATAACGGTGATATAACAGAAAGATAACTCAATTATCACGAAGCATATATAATTACCAGTATTACAGCTTTCTTACTATGTTACAGACGGAGAACATATCCTATGACACTTAGTTTCATCTTGCCAGTAAGAGGTTGCAACCATTTAACCATGAATCGTCGCCTTACTAGGCCAGACAAGCACTTAGAGTGCACACACATGCATTTATCCTGACTAACCCTACAAGGCATGTAGGGACTTATTACACTAAATCAAATAAAACTGATATCAAACATAAAAAGAACAGCCCAAGGCTTGGGCCAAAAAGAGTGCACAAACCTAAGCAACAATCCAAGAAGCAAGAAGATTGCAGATCGCCAGCAAAGCTTGGCCTAACCCCACCACCCGCGATGCCTCACAACCACCTTCGCCGGACCGCCGACATCATCGACCACCATGCCCGTCGGGCCTTGGAGTAGCACTACCCTTTCCATCCAATCCCTACCTCAGATCAGACTCATGCCACCCAACCCAGACCATATCAATCCGATCAAATCCAAGCCACGCTGCCATGAGCTCGTTACCACCAGGCAGACTCCGTTCATGTGACAGCTAGCCAGTCCGCCAATCAAGCCAGCGAGGAAAGAACCAAGGCCAGACGACAGCTGCAATCTCATTCTCCTTCAAATCATACATTATTACCGCAATCCCCCGATCAGACTTATCGCCAGCATATCAGGGGCTTTGGCGTCACATCAAATCTAGACTAAGTCGAAAGAGACCCGTTTAGCAATAGCGCAGTAAGGAATAGCCGTTGGATAGGAATAGAAGTTTTTTTTTTTTTTTTTTTCTCAGATGCGTGCAAGCGCGTTCCCTGAAACGCTCTAGATATGTGGATTCTAGTTTGATATCATAACGATTAGTAATTTAGAAGAAAATTTTCCTAAGTGATCTACTTCTTATACATACCTAATGGTTAATTACTGAAATGTAATAGACACGTAAATCTCACAAATGTTGATTAAAAAGTTCCCATGTAGTCATGTAATCCTCATTTTAAAGGTCATCTTTAGAGTCCCCTCCCCACTAATAAATATATACGGACCAGATAATCGATGATTATTTATATATAATGAGCTAATTAATAAATCCTTTTTACATGGAGAAAACATTATTCAACATTGCAATATTAACTGGAGTGAGTTATATACTTGTACTTGTGTGTAAATTAATTGATCTGGTTGCTTTAACACTTTAACCAAATCATTAATTTGATTCACTTCTATAATTAAAGGGGCGCTGTCCAATACCATTTTAAGTAGGAGTTAAATGGTCCTTTACTTTCCTTGCAAGTCATGAATTAATGTTGATATGATATTGAGATGAACCCTCTATCCCAATGAATTGATATTGTCTTTTTTGGTCAACGGGAGGGGGATTCAGTGCACCGATACAAATGAATGGTTAGATTATATTAAATACACTCTTAGGTTATTAATAAAAATATTAATTATAAATATCAAGGGTTGAGATCATCTTATAAGTGTTGGGTCATTTACACCATCGGTGAATAGAATAATTTCCACATTTTTTATAGCATGTATCTATATATTGATCGTATTTAACTATTTATTTAGGATTAGTTATAAGAGCAACTCCAACAGCTTCCCTATAATTTCTGTATAATAGGGAAGCAAAAGTCAAAGATTTAGCATATTTTTCTTCTCCAACTCCAATAGATTCCCTATTTTACAGCAATCTCTAAAATCTCCATATTCTTCCTTAAAATTTTAGAGATTGCTGTAAACATAGGGAATTTGGTTTTTTCTTTCCTCAGTTTCCCTAAAATAGAGATAGTTATGAGGAATCTGTTGGAGCAAAAGAGGTTGATTGTTCCCTAAAATAGAGAAAAATCAAAATATGGAGAAGCTATTGGAGTTGCTCTAACTGAAAACAAAAATGGCAACAATTTAAAGGTTTAGACAATTGGTTGCTATAATTACTGTTTCAGTTTTATGGATGTAACAGTGTGTTAATTTTACAAGTTAATTGAGCAAATAGTATTGTAGTCTTAGCTAATTTTTGCGAGTTGGCCTGAAAGAAACAAATCCATAAAATTCAGTTTCAGAAGAGCCTGTTATTCTTTGAATTTTTTTTAATCGATCGTTTTATAACGAGGTTTGCTTTTAAGTTGGTCGCTTGAAGAAACATCAAACTAACTTGATGATGATCGATCCTAAAAACTTATTATATCATATTCACATTCATGTGAGTTATCCAATTATACATCGATAATGCAAACTGCATCCATCATGAATAATCATATTTCACTCGGATAAAACAAGTTTATCTTATGACATTTCGATAATTGCCACTGGTTGTTGGTTTTACAAAAGTAGTAGCTAGGACATCATCTCCGGCCAGATCGAGGAGGACCACTTGGAGTTGCTAATGAATTGATTATCTATTATGAATATTCTTTGGCGCTGTAATTGCGGTCTTAATTACTTTGATCGATCTTAATCTTGCATGCTTTTTGTCTCCCATATTCCCTAACAAAGTATAGTCAAGGTAAATAGGTGGTTAACTTTTTGCACATAATTAAAAAGTGAAAAACTCACAAACAGTACCTGAACTTCAAGCCACTAATAACTTTCGTACCTCAAGTTCAAAAAATATCAGATTGGTACCTGAACTTCTGACCCCCGACCTAATATCAGTATCTGGGAACAGTAAAATCGTTAATGGAGTTAATTTTTGAAAGGTAAATATGTCATTTCACTGTTCATCATCTCCAAAACTCTCCCCTCTCTCTCTGCAAACCCAGATTTTTCATTATCTTCTTCATACCTCACACACACAAACCCAAATCGACCAAAGGAGAGGTGAGAGGTGAGAGGAGTTGGTGGTGGATGGGACGGTGGCTATTGAAGAAGTGAAAGGTTGGTTGATAGTGGTGATGAGGTATGAAGAAGAAGAAGAAGAAGAAGAAATCTGATATTGCAGAGAGAGGGGAGAGTTTTGGAGATGATGAATAGTGAAATGACAGATTTACCCTTCAAAAATTAACCCTGTTAACGATTTTACTGTTCTCAGGTACTGATATTGGGTCGGGGTCAGAAGTTCAGGTACCAATCTGATATTTTTTGAACTTGAGGTACGAAAGTTATTAGTGGCCGATATGTCGGGTACTGTTTGTGAGATTTTCCCAATTAAAAATTGGTTGGTAAAACTAAAACACAGAACTTTATACTTGCCATATATAGGAAAGGTGAATTGATGAACAACCCATGTTGTAATTATGACAACGCACTTGCACAGTTGCATGCTTCTGCTTGTAATGCAGTGCTGCTTAATGCTTTGCTCTGTGGCTGTCTCAAAGTCCACTTATTTTGGTTGATATGTATGCAGGGATGTATATATACAATTCATTATTTATTCTGTTTGAGTTTGATCTGAAATTTAGTAGGTGCTCCGTGCTTGGTCAGAGCTGGAATTGTATTGTATTGTAACATATATATTAGGGTATTAGTGCGTGACTATTGACGTACAGCTACTCATTGTTTACTTCTATATTCTATAAGGGAAAATGATAATGAAAAACAGTATGATATAACTAAGCAGAGACTAATTAAATAGATAAATGTGTATACATCGGCTATTGCCATTGGTGTGGGGGAAGTGGGATTAAAACATGCCTCGAGCTCGATCGCATATCTATGCATGACCTATCTCTATCTATCTCGCTGATATGATCGAGGTCAGATTATAATTTACTTGTCAAGTCTGACCTTGCAAATTAATTAGTTCATGTTAGCAGCTAGCTAGCTACCTAGCTAGCCTGAGAAGAAACAATGCATTATTATTGTTTTCAATTCCAATTAACATTAAGTGGAACCTTTATTCCCTAATTTTAAAGTTTATACTTAGTTACTTGCGGCGAAAGAAAAGGCGGCTGGGGTTGCATTGCTTCTCAGGAAGGCATGCACTAAAAAACTTAAAAACGGTTCTCTTTTTATCACTTTTTTTTCTATTTCCTATTTTCCCTTCCCCGGTATCCTTTCCCTGCCAGAGACTTTAAGCAAGCATCTTCACCAATTTCATCAATTATAATCGTTCCACCAATCAGTGCACCACAGCAGGAAAGGAACTTGATCCTTAGGCCCCTATAGAACAAGACTTGCGCCTGAACTGATATGAAAATTAAATAGAAGAAATTAATGGAATGACAAGAATTAGTAATATAAAGACGAGGGTGGTGGTGTGAGAATAAAGACGTGATATATGTTTGAATGTTGGGGACATACATATGTTGAAAAGAGGGTGGGTGACTGGACGATGATCAGATTACTCCGTCGTGGCCAGATATAATGAGAATTATGAGATGATGTCATGTCAGTGGCTGGCGCGCTACCATGTGCTTCTTAATTATCATCCATCATATATGTGCCTCCTAAGTCCTACCTCTCTTTCTTTTTTTCCATCTCTACTTCACTACATGCTAATTTCAGCTTCATCTCAACCATTCATGCCTTGTTGTGGTGCTGCTTGCTCAGATTGTTCACATCACCCCGTCTAATTATTATTCCGGTGTGAAAGCACAAAACAAGAGTACAAACGTTTCAGATGAAATAGACTAGTACTAAGTAGGCTCAAAGGCAAGTCTTGGCCCTTATTTATTTATTTATTTTTTTTTTTTAAAACTTTTTTGCGGAAAAACTATTAATTGAGTTGGAAGCCTTTGGAGCAACCACAATTTATTTGTCAAACAACAAGGCATTTGAGGCCTCTCTTGGAACCAGATTGGTCCAAAAAGCACTAGCACTAAGATCATGTCCTAGATTAGCTATGGCGTCAGCTACAAAATTTGCCACCCTAAAAATATGTCTAAAAGTCCCTTGAAAAAAAAAAAAAAAAGTCTAAAAGTAATGGCTGAGAAAGATGCAGCAAGAGTTTTGATATCCTGAATAGTCTTGAGTAGTCTCCATGGTGGTTTCATGGTTCCATTATCGATTACTAATTTTGAGTCACCTTCGACCTCAATCATGTTGTAGCCTCTTTCTCAAGCACTAGTAGGACTGTCTCTGAGTGCAATAGCTTCTGCCATTGGAATTGTTGTGTTTCCAGAATTTCTTGCAACATCATAGAGAGGTTTTCCATCACAGTCTGGAATAACGAAGCCAGCTGAGTTCCTGTTTACTGAACCATCAAAGTTAATTATAACAAGTTGGCCTAATTTTGTATAGTTGTGCTAACAATAAGCAGTGATAACTTTTAGTTTATAGATTAAGTTGCTGTTGAGTAACTAAAATTTTAAGATAAAACATCTATCCATGTTTTAACTTATTTGTTAAGCAATTTTTGACATAATTAAAGTTCTCCCAAATAAGAGCTTAGAAATAACTTTTTAGCGGATTAAAGCAATTATTTCTCTAACCCCAATGCCTCTTGATGTGTATGTTCAAAACCAAAGGGTTCCATCAGTCATATACCCACATTTGACAAAGGACGAATGGTTTACAGCAACTTTTCACTCCAGTGAGGCCTAATGCAGAACCCAAACAAAAACAGCCCAAGATAAAGCTAGATATAAAAGACCAAACATAACAAGATGTGTTTGAAGTTAGAATTTGGTAAATATGTCAATCTTTAAGCCAGCACATTTTATAAATCATGTGACAGTAGCATTTCTTAAGCTATACTTTAAGAAAGGCCTAAAATCACGTGAAAGTATAGCCAAATCAACGGGACTACCACTCCATTCTTAATGGTGTTATCTCTGGGATGTGAGCTGTAACGTCTGTTCTAGTTTTTCTTTTTTTGTTCCCTCTTTGCTGAGGTTGTTACTTTGTTAGCTACTGTTTCTAGTTGTTTGCCTGGCTTTGTTTGAAGCCTGGTTACATATTCATTCATTTACCAAAAAAAAAAATGTTCCACCCCCACTAGCAAGTAGCAACTATAGAAAGAAAAAAATCGATTCCCGAATATGTGCAGAAGTGGTGGCATGATGATGACTGGGAGGGAAAGCCGTGCCATCTTTTCAGAGTGAAAAAGCTATTCCTTGTTGATTGCCATCTTGGCAAGGGCAGTATGTAAACCTTATGCTGCATAAAATGACTAAACAAAGCTACAAGTGATCGATCTAGACGGCTTTAGCAAAACACATACACTACTACTAGTTATGGCCTCTGGCCCTCTGGAATGAAACCTGAACCACGAGCTGCCCCGTCCAATATACTACCCAAGTCGTTTCATCAATCTCCGAAAAAATAAAAATACATACTCTAGGTGAGTTGCTATATATACACCATAGCATGCAAAATTAACAATTCCAAAAGTCCTAATGTAATGAAATCCATCTCATCAAAACACTCCTACAATAAATAACGAGAATTTAACCTAGCTAAAGGAACAACCATTTTGAGTTCTAATTCGGTGAAAATGATAGCCAACCTGAAAAACAAAGTAGGAGCAGTATTTGAAGTTCATGTACTAAGAGCTCATTAGTGCACAAAAAAGACCCAAACTCTGGGCAAATATGTGAGTAATGACATAAATACAATTCCTATCAATAGAACTGCAATGACGCTAATACAATATTAATGAAGGAAAAAGATGGAAAATAAAGCCACTTATAGTGAATGCAGTACAAAGGAGTCAAGGATACTTGCCCTTCCCATGTTCCTACATGACGCATAATGCAATTCTGTACAAACATATAAACTCAACATACAATAAATTACACCTTGGGGACAATCACTTGCTCTTACCCTTTTTCCTTTTCTTAGAGGGATTACTGGCATTTTTGCTTTGGCTACTACACTTTGGACAGAACCAGTCACCCTCTGGAACATCTTCAAGTGGCGGACTGCAGCAGTCAATATGAGTGCCAATCCCACAGCCAACAGAGCCACTTTCGTTGCCACATATCAGCATCACCTCTCCTCTGTCACAAGACCCACAACCCACGCAGGGTATATCACTGTTACCAGAATCATCCATAGGTGTATATGTATGGTTCTCCTCCTCTTCCTCCACCACAACCAAAACCTCTTCTGCCTTGTTTTGCAGACGGCCAAATGACTTTTCGGCCCAAGCATGAGTATTGTATAGCACATGTCTCTCAAGGGGGTATCCAGGTTTGCACACATACTCAACCAAGTAATCAGCTACAACACAGGGTATCTCATGTTTTAAAAACTCCTGTACCCACATATCCACACGCGGCATGCCTGGGCTAACAATGGCAAAGTCAACTCCTGAGTTAAGGAAGCGGGTGTAAGGAGGACAAGTTGCTAATATTGTCCCATCACCAGCCTTCACCACGCGCTTCAGAGTATCCTGTTTGTGTTCCAAGAAGATGATCTCAGATGACAAATGCATGCTCCAGATAACAATGGCATATCATGAATAACCAGAAGAAAACCTAATTTACAGTAGCTTTGATAAACTGCAAACAACAATGCTCCCAACCAAATGAAAAAGAAATTTTGATGATAATATCTATTCTGTTTATAAATTTGATGCAGAAAAATGCAGACATGAAATTTGAGAACCCACCAGACGTGGTGCAATGCAGTCGCCATATATAATAATGCGCATTCCATGAAAGGCACCATGACCTGTTCTCTCTCTCAAGAGCCGCCACTTTCTTGGAGCCTCTAAATTGATTGTACCATCTTCACTTAGGCCACTCTTGTACCATTCATAAGGTTCCTCAGCCACAAATTTTCCTGCCTGATTACTAGCTGCCAAATAATCACTCTTAAGAATCCACCTGCACCAAAGGTATAATATATGAAGCATCTATTTGATGAAGCAGTTTAAATAAAGCTACAGAAATTCAATTAAGTGACACCACACTTCTCAAAATAAGCCTTCAGTATTGCGGTAACAAACCTTCCAGATGCTGCAGCAGCAAAAAACTTTTCTATCCTGCGAATTGGTTCTGGAATGATGAAATGTGTTGCCTGGTAAGACCAGTTATGTGAATCACGGCAGCACCTTCCCTTCAAGCGCTTGATAATTTGCTGAAACTCCTTTCTTTCAAACTGATGTCCACTCAAAATAAACCATTCAGGTTGAGTTTTAACTCTGTCTGAAGCCTTCACCTCTTGTATTGAAGAATTCCGACTGATCTTTGCCAACTTTTGATTGATCTCCATTGGAGTAAAATAACATTTAACATGTGATTTTTCTGCCTGCTCTTTCGCCTTGCTTATATTTTGATCTCCACAAGCAATTGGCCTGTTTTCCTTCAGTTCAGACGAGTCCTCTGGCTTACTTTTGGGTTCACTGCAGCACTTAGATTTGCCTACTGGACATGCAAGTCCTTCCTCTTCCATCTCTGTCTCCTCAGTGTTCTCAGTCTCAGTGGCGGCAGGAGAAGTCTTCAACTTGGTTCTACCCAAAGGACGCTTTTTCCCATTGTTCTTCTTTCCTTTAGCACCATCTCCTTTCGAGGTTGATTCAACCAGCATAGAAACTGACTCTCCTTGTTCATTTCCTTTTATCTTTTCCACTGAGGCCATTGAATCACCATGGACACAGGGCTCGGAGTGATTTAATACATCCTCAGAGACACCTTTCTCCGAGTTCATTTTATCAGTGACGGCAGGAACAGTCTTCAACTTAGTTTTACCCAAAGGACCCTTTTTCCCACTGTTCTTCTTTACTATAACACCAACTCCTTTTGAGGTTGATTCAACCAGCACAGAAATTGATTCTCCTTGTTCATTTTCTTGCATATTTCCCATCGAGGCCATTGCATCACCATGGGCACAGGGATCGGAGTGATTTAATAAATCCTCAGAGACACCTTTCCGTGAGTTCATTTTATCAGTGATGGCAGGAACAGTCTTCAACTTAGTTTTACCCAAAGGACGCTTTCTCCCACTGTTCTTCCCTTTATCACCAACTCCTTTTGAGGTTGATTCAACCAGCACAGAAACTGTCTCTGCTGGTTCATTTTCTTGCATATTTTCCCCTGAGGCCATTGCATCACCATGAACACGGGGATTGGAGTAATTTGATATATGCTGCACCCCTTCTGATTTCTCTGTCGTTTTTGCTTCAAGTATACTCTCCAATTCATGTTGATCTTCTTCCGCAGGAGCCTCAGTTTCATCATCCAGAGAGTCGATTTTACTCTCAGAAACATTTCCAGATGTAGTAACATCTTTAACCTCTGCCATCTTCAGTGCTTTTACACTAACATCTGGAGAAAGTAGATCAGGCTTTAAGGCAGTGGGGGGTTTCTCCTGGTTTGCTGCATTTGTATCAACAGTGGCAACATTTAAGGAGGCATCTTCATCCAAGTAAACAGAAAACTTGTGGTTTGCTGAAGTTAACTTCGGCCTAGAACCTAGAGTCTTCTTGGAGAGCATCTTCTTCCTATCTGATTTTGTCGAGTCATCAGTTCCACCTTTATGCAGGTCCAAGTTAGCAAGGTCGTTGGAATTATTAATCACCGACGGTTCGTTTCTTGGAGATGAACCCTGAACATCTTGTTGCTGATTTTGTGGTTCCAATGTTTCGCTCACTGTAGTTGTAGATTCTTCCATTACCAATTCTCCAATGCCAGGCTTGCTGGATAAGGGGGACTTTCTTAACCTCTGAAATGTGGATAGAGGTGTTCTCTTGTTGACATTGCCATCTTGGCCGATCTCTGAGATCAGAGTTGTGGAGGAAGGCACGTCACATGTCAATGACTTCTTGGTTAAAGTAGATGATTTTGTTGGTGACACAACAGCACCTGAGGTTTCTGCAGCATTCAAACACGTCATAGTCTTATCCAGAGATTTTTCATCATTTCTGTTAATACAATGACTAGTAGTCTTATATGAACGATCAATCAAAGATGCTGGTATTTCTTTAGGAGATGTATCACATGATGGACTTCTCACAAAGCTTGACCTTGCATCGTAACTTGTCTTCTGTAATTTGGGGCTCGCATAAGAATGATCTACTGTCCTTTTTTGTGGCAATATACCAGTTGACTCTTTTTCATTGTGTACATGATTTCCTTTCAAGAGAGCTTCCACACAATTAGAGTCAATTTTTTCATTTTCTTCCGCCTTGAAGGAAGAAGAAGCAAAATCATCATTGACACTTAACTTGCGAATAGGCGCTTTAGAAGACCTACTTCCATAGCTTGATTTATCTCCCAAGTATAATGGAAGTGTGGATTTCCATGGTGATTGCCTGGAGTAGCTTAGTTTCCTATCAGAATGAGGGGGTGACCTTTCAGCAGATCCAAATGTAGATGCCATGTCATCTTTCTTCTTAGAATCTGGAGTTGTGTGATGGACGTCATTATGCTCACCAAGTGTGGCATCTTTAAATTTACATGCATCCTGAGGGCTAGGTACCTTGGAAACGTGAACGTCAAAAAATATTGAAGCTTGATCAAATTCATCTTCATTCCGAGAAATAGATTTCTCAACAGAATTTTGGGGAACCATAGGCACCTCTCCTTCTGACTTCGGAATTCGAAAAGGAACTGGAGAACCAGCCTGTATATTGTGGCAACTCTTATTCATGCTTCTCCCAACAGATTGCTTTATAAAGGTGTCTTCAGCCTCATCTTCAGAATCCCTAGCCTCAGCCTCCATTATCTCCAACTCATAGCCACTGTTGATAGAGAATAAAAGCTCAGGACATACATTTTCATGGTTACAGATAACAATTTTACTTACTAAGATTCCATGCACAGCCATCTCACCTCTGGTTATATTTATCTTCCTGAAGAAGAACCCAATCCCTTAAGCTGCAAAAATGCAACAAGGAGATTATATGGCAATTTTTCTTCTTATTGAAACATTCTTAGAATTCAAAACATTAGAGAATTACCAAGACATGAACTTACCAATCTTCCAACCAGCGATGATTGACAATCTTAATCTGAGGGAGTTGTTTGGCAAGTTTATACTTGTCCCCTAAAGATGTAAACAAGTTTCAGTTTTTTACATTTGAAGAAACTGTAATTAAAAGAATAATATGAAGCATAGAGTCGGAAAAGAAAAAGAGAAACAAACAGTCACAGAATGCCATCTACTTGATCACTACAGACCGTACTTATCCTTATATTATCAGTACTCAATTTCATGTAATTATTAATAAGAACCACAGGGAAGAAACCATACCTTCAAATTTATAGCAAATGAGATGAGTGACTTTGCTCGCCACCAATGGTTTAGAAAACTGAGCACCCATTAAACCAACCATTGTCTGACAAAAAAAACAGAATCAAAACGTAAACTGGCTGCATTTATGTTGCAACTATCCAAAAGGGATAAAACCAGAAGCATACCATAATGTCATCTCTATCTTGTCCATGATATCCAGTCAAGCACATCAGTAAATTCTTGGCACCAGGAATACCATTCAAATGCTTGAGAGGCCTGTATATAATCTGCACAAAACACAAGAGTACGCAAATCCTCAATGTAGGCTCCTGAGGTTTTGAAATTTTTTTGCACATATGAATATAACATGAAACTTGTTTATAACTGTGCAATAAGAAGAAACATTGCTTAGTTTCTAACCACAAAATTATAGGGAAACAAGATGCGAAAAGATGGGATGGGAAACTCACAGCGGCGGCATCAAGGGGCATTCCAACATCAAAACTATGATGAACCCACAAAGCCGTGACAACCGTTTTGCCGTCGTTTCGAGCAGCAACACATACAGGATGATCCTATACACAATGGTGTAGAGTTGAGTGATTACAATTTAAGCTTGAGACACGCAATTTCATAATGGGAAAGTGGAAGAAGTCTCACATAGGTAATCCTATCCACAATGAGGTGAGTGCAATTTGGGGAATAGAGACCAACATCAGACCCACCGCAATCTAGCAGCTTAGATCGAACCTACGCCATTCAATTAACACAAAAGTAAATCCACAGAAAATTTGATGCTTCTCATAGATAGAAATCAGGAAGAGGATTGATTACCTGGCGTTCGTTCATGGGGTCGAAACCCAAGAGAACGAAACGGACGCCCAGAAACGTTTTGGGCGGCGGAGCACGGCTGTCCATCATCGGAGGACGACGAGGGTTTTGAGTTTGAGTCTGAGAGTGTGTGTGTGCGTGTATCGCCTTAAAGCCTCAAACTTGCTGTGGAAGACTGACTGACTGATTCGGAATATTGAGAATTTCTTTCTTTTTTAATAATTAGGGTTTTACTGAAAGAGGGAGGGAAATTAATTTTTTTCGTTTTTTGATTTTGGTGCAGTGGCGGGAGATCGGGATTGCAACACGTGGATCATGTTAGTGGACAGGTGTGTCGCTTACCCGGCCCATAGACCCGAGCAATCACCTACCGTTGGATCAGTTGGTAAATCCAATGGACGAGAACGGGCCCACCATCGGAGACTAAATGTGAAGAGTTGTGAGTAGGTGAAGTTGATCGATCCCACTGCTTAAAATCTCTCTAAAATTTTTGGGAATTGGAATCTGCAGAGAGACAAATTCTGAGGTATGGGTTGGCTGACTCGATTTCTAGCGGCCGTGGCATTCTTAGCCATCGGAGTGATTTTCTCGCCGGAGACCTTCGGATCCAAATCGGACGGTCCGAAGTCGCCGACACTCTCCACCTACCTGAAGCTGGCTCATCTGCTCAGCTTCTCCACCGCGTTCGGCGCCGCTCTCTGGGTCACTTTCATCGGCGGCATCATCATGTTCAAGTATGTTTTGTTCTCTTCCAATTTTTTGATGAAATTCAGAATCGGATTTGAAAATTGTATTGAAAATCAGGAACCTTCCGAGGCATCAGTTCGGTAATCTGCAGAGCAAGATGTTTCCAGCTTATTTCAGCCTGGTGGGGATTTGCTGTGCCATATCGGTTGCTTCGTTTGGGTATTTGCACCCGTGGAACTCTTCCACTGTAGCAGACAAGTACCAGCTCGGCTTTTTGCTTTCTTCCTTGGCCTTCAATCTCACCAATTTGTTCGTCTTCACGCCCATGACTATTGAGGTAACCTAACTCACCTGTGCTTTGTTCTAAACTTCATTTACTCTTAGTCTTCATGAAATTACAGTTTTATAGTAGCTACCGAGTTCTTCATTCTTACTTTCTGAGCAACACAATCTGTGACTATGTTGAATTGTTTGATTTATACCGATGCCATTGTTTTGGTTCAATACTGAAACTAGACCACTGCTCTCGTTTTGTGCATATCTTTCTTTGCATTCACTTATTTTCTATCTGTGTTAATGTATGCCATGGTGGTCTTGCAGATGATGAAGCAGAGGCATAAGGTAGAGAGGGAAGAGAACATTGGGGAAGAAGTTGGATGGTCCAAAAATGTGCAAGTTGCAAAGGTGAACCCGAAACTAGCAGCCATGAATAAGAAGTTTGGGATGATTCACGGGTTATCATCCCTTGCCAATATTATGGCCTTTGGCAGCCTTGCCATGCACTCATGGTACTTGGCAGGTAAACTTAATCTGTAGTTCGTGAATAAACCCAAGTTCCCCTTTATTTGGGGATTGGAGGAAGGGAAATGTTCTGTGCTCTAGTTGAGCTACGGATTTGATCCATGACCTAATGTCTTATTCTCTGCTTGAATGTTACATGTACACGAATACAATTATCTCATGCTTGTCTAGGAATCATAATTTCATAAGACTTGATCATCGGAAGTATGAGTTCTAATGAAGATGATTTACTTCCGTTTTTCTTCTCTTGCATATTTCATTCTAAAATTTCTCTTGTTCTAGTAGGCATTGGTTGTTTGTGCAATGTGAATGTATAATGTTAAGATTTGAGAGGTCACTTTGTGTTGTTCTATTTGACTACTCGATTTCAGTAATGGATTGAAGGATGGGAAAAGTGTTGTTCTTTCCGTTGCTTGCTAGTTTAGTCTAGTACTGGATGTTGCCGAAGGTTTGATTGCACTTGCTTACTCGGTCACTTTTGTCCTCTTAAATTTTAAGGTGGTATCTGGCCTGAAAAACCCCGTAGTAATGTTGTCTTGAGTCTGACTGTACTGTTACAAAATATCATTGCACCTCAGGAGACCAGCAATACAACCGAGAGATGGGTTGTTATACATTGTCATAACTTGGCTGGCATTTGAACGAAAGAAAGGGCCTCTTCCAGGTCGAAGCAGCTCCAACTTTTAATAATATTAAAGCTTCTAATGGGTTTCTGCAGATATTCTATCTTTTGCTTTTTTGAGATAACTATCATTATAGCTGCCAGAAACGGCGAAAATACATCAGGTTCACGGCTTGAATCATGTCTCTAGACCAAGCAAAACAAAAAACCTAACACCGCTTATTCATACTACTAACTACTAAGCTTGTTTATTCAAAACGAGCCTACAATTAGAAAAACAACCTAATATTTAGAAAGTTGAAACTCAATTTTTCAGGCTGCACATTAAACGAAAAACTAGACACACTAGGGCGTATAGTGCATAGAACAGGACAAAGCCCACTAGACATATTGAAATAAATTGGAAAACTAAAAGAGGAAGCCGCCCAAGGCCTAAAGGAAAGCCAACCCAAAAGTTGGTTTAGAGCAAGTTCAGTCGTTGGGTCACCAGATCATCAGGGCAGGAAACTATTCACTGCCACTGGATCTTTGCTTCCACCCGTTGGGTCAGGGTCACCAGTCAGTTACTGTTTATCAAATCTTTTATTATTATTTTTTAGTGTAAATAAAAAATGTATGATGTAAATAAATACTATTGATGAATATTTTGGAAATCCAACCAAAGAAAATTTTATGGGTAGAAAAATGATATATCCACCGATGACTCAATTTCCGACGAATTTTTTTTTTTTTATAACTCCACCGACACTTTTATCACATGTACACCACCGACAATTTATTTATAGGAAATTTTGGTTATATTTTTTTTTGTTACCGTTGTAATCTAACAGTTACTAATTACTATATATATATATATAAACCTTATCTAACTCCTTAGTCATTCACCATTAGATCCCATTCATAATTAAAACCAATGGTCCAGATTTGTGGACCGTTGGCTTCACATTTTCAAGGCTTCCAATGGCTACAGGCCACGTCACCCACCCACATGCCACAACCTGACAAAATCCCCACTCCCACACGTTGTAGCCTTGTTTCCGCTAGAGGAAAAGCGACTGCCATGCACTTTTGGGTCCTGGCGCGTCTCCCCTCACCTCTTCTTTTTGGGCCAGCGTGGCATCCTGGGTCACGGCCTCAGTCACCATGGTGCCCGAGATGGTGTCCTGGGCCTCCCACTGTGGTCTTGCCCCAACACCGGTGGAAGCATGAATAGTGAAAATATCTTCCCCCAGGTCTGCTTTTGACGTGGTGCCCGGGCATGAGAGAGCCCGGTGAACTTGCTCTTAGTCCTTGCCTCACTGTGTAGCTTCGTTTAAGACACCACAACAGCCGCCGTCGCCGCCACAAAATGAGGAACAACACCACCCACCGTGGCTCCACCTCTAACGACCTTGACAAACTTATGGACCAGAACCCCAGTGCCCCAATCCACCACTGTTCTCCATGATACTGTTGTGTAGCCGCCACCGTTGGCAACACAACCCACGTCGCATGACTATAGTTCTTGAACCAATGCCCACAACGTCAATTGCCTTAGCGCTGTAGCGAGACCAAACCCGACACCGACAACCACCATTGTCTTGCCTCCAAGAAAAGCCGCCTTAAGAACAGAAAGCAAGCCCTATAACCACCACTTGTCTGACAACAGCACCACCACATCAGCGCCACCAAGATCAAAGTTGGCTCGGGCCACCACTGGACGAACGTCGGAGTGCGCCTAGGGTTTAGGAAAAAACTAGTGTGGCTAGACTCTAGAGAGAAAAGAAGACTAAATAATTAAGGTTTTTTCCAGATATTTTATCTTGAACACTAGGAAACTCTGGAATCCTAAGCATCGATTTCTATCATTGACAGTTCCTTTTTCTCTAAAATTGTTATTCACACTATTATCACACTCTTGTGTATTCTGATGAGTTTCTGCAGACATTCTATCTTGGACATTAGAACTTCAAAATCGTGAGCCTCAATTTTTATGGTTGACATATAATCGATATCAATAAATTAAGGAAGTAATTATTGAAAGGGGAAGGGATAAGCCCATAAATCAACAAAGCTCATTGTGGTTTATGGAGACTCAACATATGATGATATAGCATGATGACTTTTTCTTTCCTTTTCTTTTTTCTTCTACTCTCGCTTGAGAGGTTTGGGTCGGTGGCGATGTGGGGTTCTCCTCATCTCTGATCAGGCCCGTAAGTACGGGTGGGGCGAGGGTGTCTCTCTCTCCTAATTGTGTAAGTGGAAATGATGTTGGTGGTGATTGTGGCAGGGAGAGCTTCTCTGCTAATGGTGGTGATTGTAGCAGAGATGCTTTGGATCAGGATGTCTCCAATCTAAAGTGGGTGGCGACAGATGTCCATGGTGCTGGTGATGGTGGTCGGGGATCGATGGCGGACGTTGACGGCAGAGATCGAGTTGGGAGTGGGGTCGAGGGTTGGGTTATGCATGGTGCAGTTTTGTTATGCCAGACTTACCGATTTACAGGTCATTTGGATAGTAAACGATCGAAATCTTTACTTTTACTTTCATTATGAACATTTAGGGGGAACTCTAAGTTAATTTTTTCATAGGTTAATTTTTCGAGGAAACTTGATTCAGAAAAGATGTAGAGCACGTTAAACCGAGTCTGTGGACATACCGCATGCTAAAATCAGAATTTGTATGAGTAAATATGGTCTACAAAAGTTTAGTTATTTTGTCGGAGTTTTTCAGAGACTTCTATATGGGCAATATTTATATTTTCCTATCATGGATATAATATAGGCAAACCCTAGCATTTTGGGGCATCCCCTACTCTTAGACCGTACACACATGGATAAAGGGATCCGAGTTGACCGAACCCGTGTAGTGACTAGTGACCCCATGAGATTGCTATCGTCTGACCACCTAACGCTAGGGGTCAACAACGAGTCGGGCCTTATAACATTTCTACATAATGACGGGCCGAGCTTCATTGTAAATTTCAAGATCCAAACCCGTCCATATAAACTGGCATTTGCTGGCTAGGCCGGTTTATGTTCTCTAGTTCCAAATAATTTAATCTGCATTCAGATTTCCTAAATTTTCTTCATTTCAGTAGCTTGCAGCAGCTGCATACATCTAACTTTTTACCTAAGTTAATTAGGGTTCTTGAAGCATGCTTGCAGTATTTCATTTCGGGGAAGAACATGCGCATATATAAAAGGACGACAGACCAGTATGCATGCATTTATTATATATATAGTAGACATCATGTAGCTAATTATGTGTAGTTAATTATGGTGCTTTCCGAACAATTTTCCAGAAACATGCATCTGATTCATTTAATAATTATAGTGCTTTCGAGAATCATAGCATGCATGTATTGCAGTTTCATTTTTGATTTTCCAAACCTCCATATTGAAATTGTTCTTAATCATAACATGCGTGTGTGTGTAATTAACTACACATAGAGTATATTATATAATTTGCGGGCTTACGGGCCGGGCTTCAAACCCCTAAACCAAGTCCGGCCCTCAACACCAATGGGTTGGGCTTTGCGGGCATAGATGCAAGCTGGGCGGGCCTCCATCGACTAATTGATCTGCAGGCCAAATGATGACCCCTACCTGACGCCGTGCCACCAGTGTCATTCGAACTGCCTTCTTTCCCTCTTGAGGTCTGTGGCTGAGGTTTATGTCGATTGGCTTTGAGGAAGGACTAATGTGGGCATTTTATGCTCGCGTTGCCGTCGTAGACAACCCAGTTAGATCTCCATTTTCTAGCTGTTTCAGGCGGCGCTAACATATGGATTTTGAAGCTCTCATTGTTTTCTTTCCAACCCTAAAACTCTTACTCATCGAATCAACTTAAGGAGGGAAAAATCGACCGGTTGAAGCTTCAGGCTGCCCAAGCTTTCGAGGTAAATCCTGCCTCTTTTGTTCATAATTGAACTTTGTTGCAGTTATAGATGTTGTTGTGTTTGTTATAACGAACATTTTGGTATAGATATTGACCCCCAATTTGGGGTCGTGAAGGAGCGGCGCGTGGGGCCTCCTCTGGTCTTCTATGTTACCTCGTTAGGTAGAGCTTTACGTTACGAACATGTGGATATGATCTTTGTTGCCTTTGGTGAAAATTTCATGAGCTATGGCTAGGGCTCCTTTCTAACTTATCGGCCAGGGCTTGATAAATTTGGGCCTGGGCTCATTGGTGTGGGATTGGGGTACAATTTTAGTTATATATTTTTATTTTACTTTTGTTAAAATTCTCTCTTTTGGGAAGGAATTGGTAGGCTCCCAGAGTTGAGGAATGTCTCTAAGGATCCCCACAGTGCCTTCGCTATTTTATTCTCTCTTAGGTGGTGTAGGGTATTTTCTGGATGTGCTTTATTTCCTAATTTAAAAAGGTTGAATTGCTTAAGTAGCATCTCTATCTGATAGTTTTTATGACCGGATCGTTATGTGTAATTTCACTGAACTTTAATTTAGTTGACAATTCCTCATAAAAAGAAACATATGATATCAACAGTTATTAAAAGGGAATTAAGGGGTAAATATAACCCAATAAAAATTATGTGGTTTGCAGTTGCCAGCTAGTCTAATCTTAATTAGGTATGAAAAATTAAATAAAAATGGCACACCGATATCAACGAATGATTTATTTATTTTATTTTTTGAATAAATCAACGAATGATTTATTGGAGAATAGAAAATATTTGTCCCGAAAGCCAAAGCCCCTCATAAATAAAGAAAGTACTTGGGTCTATACTCTCATATCAGTATGGACTTGTGTGTTCATCTGTAATCATTTAGCAGTTTAAATTTATAATTTAACTGTTCACAACTTCGATTAATCATTAAAAAAATTTATAGACATAAACACAAACTATTTATCCATTTGATTGTATCAAATAAATGAACAGTTTTAGTTAAAGTTAACGATCCATGAAACTATTCTTTCATATCTTTCATGAGTCATGAGACAATTAGCTTTTTGATTGCCTAATCTTTTGTTCATCGTCATGCCACAGATCTAAACTTAAAACGTAAGAGTATCAAATACAACTTGTTCCAAGCCAGACATGAAATGACAGTGATATTTTGTTTGTCCATGCTCTCTATACGAAGCTCAGCTAAACTGAACTTTAGGAGGATCGAGTCTGCCCGGTTCCGTGTTGGATGGATAGGCATTAGGCTTTTGGCATTTTCCGGCATTACAAGTAGAACAAACCAACAAGCTCCGCCCAGCCATTTTTGGACCGGCGACACCTATTTTGTCTCCTTTCCCTTCTTTCTGGAATCTGCCTTGATTTGTTTTCTCGCCCTCAATTTGGACATCTGAAACACCACGTGCTCGATTCATCAACCCTGCTTATGAATTTATTTATTTATTTATTTATTTTTAAAGTCCTGCCTATGATTTATGCTTCGGTAAATGTTTAGAAAGAAAATTAAAACATGTCATTGAAATTTAGCTTATACAGGATAACACGAATAACTCATTTGCTAGAATGATGTTTTTGTCTGTGGCTGGATGCTTTTTATGCACGACTTGCATTTTATGCATGACTTGATTATTGAAACACCGATTGATGCGGGCGATACTGATGCGTGCGATATGATATTGCCCGCACAACTTGCTAGTCATGGTAATGGTGGGCACGCAACGCTTCACTTTCAAATCTTTTTCCATCTTGATGATTCTTCCAAATTTTGATAACCCAACACAGGGACCAAATTCACTACAACTCGGTACTCATATTTCATGCCAAAACAAGGAAAAACAGGTGATTAAAACAAGTTCGCTGAACTCAGGTGATCTTGAGTGCAAGTAATATTTTCCTTTGATACTTGTATTGGGGCCCTTTACATATCATTTCTACATTTATCAAATCTTAGGAATGAAACCCTGAATCCTTTTGATACTAACCTTTTCCTTCTTTAGGAAAAAAAAAAAGAAAAAAAAAAGGAATGAATAAAGAATGGTCTAATTGTCCTGCCAGCAATGTGCCACCACCGGTCCAACCATGTACCAAAAACAAACAGAAACATGGTTCATTTATGCACCAACCTTGTACTGATCAGCGGAAACCAATCACACTATATGCCCCCAAGAGTATGAGTCGTGCTGGTACCAAAAGCACCACAAACAAATGCATGTGCTGTGATGCAACCAGTCTACTGAACCGTTTCAAGGACTCTTTCCCACTTTGTAACACGCCAGAAAAATTGACCTGGTACTGGCCCTGCTTCATTGTCGCAAAAGGCCTTCCCACAATGATTCCAACATCCACACCCCGGGATGACACGAGGGGCCACCAAACCTTGCGCCTCTGCTGTCTTCTGGCCTTCCTAATATGGTTAAGCTCTTGTCGAATCACCCCACGAACACATTTTAAGTAAGAGCTCATGTCATGATCTCTTTGAATGCATCCTTCTGAACCATATGCAGACCGATCACTTAAGATTTCAAGTGGATGTGGAGAGTTTAAGAATACCAACTTTGCTGCACGCAGCTGCTTCTCTGCATCATTGACATCTGGTAGAGCACCACTTAGAATATATAAACCGCTGCCTGAAGGCAGAAGATGATGGTTTGGGGAGAATTTCTCATCTGGTTGAAGAATCAACAGCTCCCCCATTGGACAATACAGTAGCTTCTGTTACAGAAAGATAAAATTTGGTTAAGATAAACTAAAACTAAGGGAACAAATGATATAGAATATAATTCAGTGTTTCATAATCTCAGACTGATGCTTTTTCTCAAAAGCTAAAAGGTTTACCTGGTTATTAAGGCAGGGATGATTCCGGAAGTTCCCACTTAAAGCTTTGAGAAGCTCTGCCACATGATTAGGATAATTGCAAGAGAATGCCCGGGGTACAATGTCTCTGTGCAATGTAATTGCCTGGATATGACTCTGTGGTAATCCAAGTTTGCGAAGCAGTTGATCACCTCCACACATGATGGATGGTGAACCAAAAGTTATAACAGGAAGTAATGAAGAAACTGGCACTTCACCCCGTATAAGCAGCATGAGGTTTATTAGTAGTGCTAAGCTTCCCCCTAATGAGTGCCCAGTAAAACGGAAGGTTGCTTTATCACCATGAGATTTGAGGTGTGCATGAACTTCAGGCAACACCTGTCCATAAATCCCTTTTGCAGCCTCATATATGCCTCTATGCACAAGCACATCCAGTCCCTAGAAAATAACAAATGCATAACATTTAGTACTCGCTAAATAGCATTCATCCATCTATTAACTACTACGTGCCAACACCTATCAATCATGTCTAACAATCTGAATCAATACAAGTATACAACACTAGAAAAAATGGAAGAAATTATGAACAGAGAATTGCGAGAGATATTGTATAATGTACCTCGAATTGAATGGGCTCGAAAAGTAGATTTGCTTGCCAGGATGCCAGAGATTCAGACCCCTGAAAATGAAAATGCGTAGGTTGAATATAATATGCACAGATAGTTTTTTCACTGATCATTGGCTAAATGCAAAGACAAGCTATCTGAAATTAAACCACTCTGTTTCCACATTATTTTGAGTGTGAATAGAAAGAAAACGCTCGACCTTTGAGGGATTAATTATAAATATTTGTATAAAGAGAACAAGTCTTATTACCTGAATGACCAAGAATCTGGTGGCACTTTGATCATCATCACATATGAACCAGTCACACGGGGATGAATGTGTTGAGTTTAAATCATCTGCAACAGCCTGCTTTACTTCTTCCTTTGCAGCAACCACAGAAGTTACTGAGTCCGTGGTTGCCATCAAAGAAGCCATGTCTGAGTTCATCATATTAACAGGGCTGCCTCTTCCTCTGCTTTCTTCTGTTGAATCTTGATCAGTCTCATCCTTTGAGGATTTGAATGGAAGTATGCTCCTTGTATGGGAATGCAAATAGGAAGCTGCAGAGGCAGCAATATGATAAGCAGCAGAGGGACTTATTCTGTATCCATTGTTCTTCTGCTCCTTCCCTTCCTCGTCTTCTTCCATGTCTTCCTTTAGGGTGCTTTCAGTTTCTTCAACTGCAGCCGACTCTTGATGTTTCTCAATTTTAGCAGCAAGTTCCTTCTTTTCCATTGAAGAAGTAACAAACCGCAGAGCATGACCTCTCAAGAGATTTTGTGGCTGAATGTAAAGTAAATCCAGTTTAGTTTTTGTATATGTAACTTGAAAATCAAATGATAAACTGGATATAGGAGATAGTTTACAACATAAAGCCAGATGATATTCAAAAAATAATATTATATCATAGGATGACACCAATGCAATACAGAATAACTAATACCATCAAGTCAGGAAGGAATGAAACCATACCAAACTGAAAATCAACAGAAGACTAAACAATCCCTAGCAGCTATATACAACTCATGTCTATTAAACAATACATATTCATGATCAAATTCATAATTTACCACCTCAAAAACATTCCAGAGATCAGACTGAAACTTTATGAAAAACGAATCTGATTTCCCAAAAAGAAGAGCAAGATTGAAAAGTTGTTAGAGATACTGAATCCAAGAACAGAACTTTACAAAGATGAAAACAGCAAGCTGGAACAAAGAAAGAAAGAGGTATTTGACCAATTGGTCGGGAAATCAAATCCCAAACGGCTTTGATCACAGAAAAGCACAACACTTTGATATCCCTACGGGTTTCCTCACCAAAGAACATCCACATTATAACAAATGAAATGAAAGCAGTAAAGTAATCATGCAAATTGGGGATCGAAATGAAATGAGTTGTGCGTACCTGGATTTTGGGAATGGAGTAAGCCAAGCTCCCCAAATACGACATCTGAGCATATAACCTGGTTTCCGCCAAGGAAACCTTCCGAAGCAATCTGGAAAACGAATCTCTATCAAACTCAACCTGCTGCTGCTCTTGTTGATGATCGTCTTGTTGTTCAATTCTACAACCATCACAATCGTCGTCATTTTCGTCATCATCACCATTTCTGTTATCGTTGGGCGCGGCTTCATCTTCCCCACGCAGCTCCGCCTTACCCTGTTGATCTGCTCCTCCTCCCCAGAGAGACCTGACGTGCAAAATCTTTAAAACCCAGTTGCCACTTTGGGTTTGGGTAAGGCAGTCGTCCTCCTCCTCCTCCTCCTGGGCCAAGGGAACGGCGTCGTCGAGAGGCAACCCATTGTGCGCAGGAGCGGCTCCTCTTCCGGCGCCGGGCCAGAGAGATTTCAAAGGGTACTTGAAGGAGAACCTCTTGTGATTGTTGTCCACGGTGGACCTCCCCAGCGCGCTCACCTGAGACGGGTTCGTACGCACGTCGATCGGCAGGGCAGCTGTAATTCCGGGTATCCCCGTTGTGGTTTTCAAACAAAAATTATCCATCTTCCTTGGAATTGCGTTGGATTCTGTGCTTCTTCTTAATATAGGAATAGGAGGAGTAGGAAGGGGGGAGGGGGGATTTTGGTTTAGGGAGTACAAAATAAGTAAACAGCCTAGCTACTAGACCATAAAAATATGTAAAGGCGTTGTTATGTTAACCTACAAATACAAGAATGCCAGTCTCTGTTTCTAACTTTCTATTCTGGTGGTCTGGTCACTCTGGTGCAGGTACAAGAAGTTGACGGAGAAGAAGAAGTTACTGGGAAAGAGAGACCGTGTTGTGTTTAAACTTATATAGAGAGAGGAGAACTGAAGAAGAATTCAAGAAGAAGGAGGAAGAAGGTGGGGTGGGGTGCCACATGCTCTCTACGCCTTTTTCTTGTCTGCGACTTTGTCCCCGCCCCCCCAAAACTGCTCACCAACTTCAAGAAATCACACTCTTTTTAACCTTCTTTTTCGTATTTTTTGAAACAAAAATGAAAATATCTCATTTTACCCCTTTACTTCAACAAAGAAAAAACACACGTCTTCTTCTTCTTCTTCTTCAGAGCCCCAGAAGTCCAGAACGGCGTCGTTTGCATCGCGTACGTGCCTATGTATCAAGTGTGTGGGATCTGTGTATTTTGCACGATGATGAAGTGTCCCAAATCACATGGGTGTCGGGTACCGAATTTACCCAAAATTATACGGAAGCGCGTGGTGGGGCCCAGAACTCTCTCTCTCGCTGTCTCTCAAAGTTTTGCTTCACGCGCCACGTCATTGGATGGGCATCGGGAGTCAGCTGATCCAGCGACCTAGCCAAACTATATCCATCGGTGGTGACGTGTCCCTAAAGCTCTTCTTTATGTACGTGTCTTGTACGTAGGAATACATGCCTACCATACTCGCGCTACATACTCGCTTCTCTAATCTAACACGTCTCTCATCTGTCCTCTTATTTCCTTGATGCTCAACTTGAGATTCCATGCAATAATAATAATTAAAAAAAGGGTTGAAGGAGTAGATTTTAAAATAAATCTTTCGTTTAAATGAGAATGTATCAAAATTTGCTAAAACATTGGCCGTGAATTGTGCTTTTCTGGATATCGTCCTGAATATTATTTTACCGTGGATATGTAATTACTTAGCTTCTCGGACGTCGGCCCTCAGCAAGAGGTAGGACCGGTGGGGAGGTTGGGAATAATTGGAAGGACTAAATAGGTTAATTTGGTTGTAAACTTGAAAACTAGCAGTTAGGGGTTGGGGGTGATTTGTCTTTGGCAATTAAACTGCTGTCTTTATAGCCTTATATATAGGTAGGAAATTCCTCGATCGATCAATCTAAATGTGGAGGAGGGGTGCCTAGCTAAGGGCAGGTGGAAGTTGGACCAAAGTGTTGAATAGAATCTAGAAATTAAATACTTAAATATTTGTTGTTCTTGATCGATCGAGTTGGGTGGGGTGGGGTGATGGCTTGCAATTATTAGGCGGGTAATGGTTTCTGGGTGCTCGATCTCAACGGTGATGCTGCTGCAAATCTAATTGAGTAATCAACATGCATGCAAGTTAATTGACGTGAAATTAACAGAAACCAAAAATGAAGCCTCTTAACAGGGAACTCCAGCTCGGTCTCGTTCTGTGATTTGAAGTTTTGAACCCTCTACAGTCTACTGTATATATGGATTCTTAACTTTGAAAGTCGGTTCTATCGCTCAGGTTCTTTTGTCATTAATTAACTGCTAAATGAACCCATGATATCAATGCTCTATTTTTTAATATCAGAACCAGTTAAAACTTTCGAAATTTGGCATTTCAGTGTTACTTCAGCTCAATTTTGATTAGATTCAACTGCATTGATTTTAACCAAGTGACTCCTGTATCCTAACAAAAATGTTTACTTCCTCTATAGTATTTTACATGTGTGGAACTTATCCAAAGAAAGTTAATATCCAGCTATTAGAATATGAATGTAAAAAAATTAAGCCAATCGAGAGTGAATTTCTCTTTAAACCCTAGCGCCGCCTTCTTTGGGTTGTTTCTAGGAAGGTCCCCGTTGCCTCCACATCCATGTTCATATCAGGATGGGTCGGGCTTAGCTGACATTCGATGGCTGTGTTGAGATTGATCTATTCTTGACTGTTGGCGGGGATGTCAAGCGGTGGCGACTTTGCGGTCGATGCGCTATCGTTGGTGTACATCGGCGATGTTGTCAGGCTGGCTCCAGTCTTAGCCAGGCTTGCTAGGGTTGCCGAATTTGCAGAGGACGTCGGAGATGATGGTGGTTCGGCGCTGCGTCTGGGTGCCTGTTGGTGCAGAAAAATTTCGTAGAGGAGTTTGACTCACCAATGAATGCGGACTGGAGCGGGAGCTGACCGGGAACAATCGAGAAGCTTCCCTCGAGCGTTGACTCGAAGTTTGACCGTCGACTCGAGGAGGAGGGGGGGTACCTGCAGAAAACTCTCCGATGCCTAAGTCAGTACGTTTCTTAGTAGTGGAGTAGAGTGAATTGGAATTCGATGCATTACCATGACGTCGAGCAGCCTATTTATAGGTGTACCTCGGCGTGGGCTGCAAGTAAACTTGCACAGCAAGCCGTAGTGACTTGAGCGGCACGCCACCATTAAGGCCGTATTTACTCCTGCAATAACCGTCACTTATTGGCGGCCATGATTGTCATACTGAATGTCGCAGTTATCGTCGCATTTACAGCTACATTAACCGTTACATTTACTGTTGTCATTACTTCTCTTTAATTGCCTTGATTGCAGGGTCAAATTTATTGACCACCCCCACAATGCCCCCAAATTTTCTCCTTGGGAATTCATCCCAAGAGAAAATTTCCAAAGCTCAAATTTCTCTATGGGCTCCACATCTTTATACTTCTCTTTGGGCACCCCTCTTTGAATTTCATCTAGGCCTTCCTCGTGTTGAAAATGTAGATGCCCGTATAAGAAGATCCTCGTTCCTTGTTTAGAGTCGGCATCTCATCTCGTCAACGACGCCGATGCCGACGTGCCTAAATCAGGACTCAAATCTGCCTTTGTCTTGCAGCCATTCTAGTATCGGGTTTTCGCGTCGCGGACTCGTCTGCTTGTGGCGTCTACGGTGCCTCGCCCACAACGCCGAAGCCTAGTTTCTAGTCTCACCTGCGCTCGGTGCCCCCGCTGAGCTACCTTGTTCCTAAGTCGTGCCCCCAGCGCAGCTCAAACTAGACTCCGAGCCTGAGGTACCCTACTGCGAAACTCTTCCTCTTTTCCTTTCTTAGTCACCTAACATTCTGCGACGTCGGCCTCGACGTCATGACGTCTCCTTCACAATGACCATGACGTCGACATCGGCGTAGGCGTCGATGACGTCTTCTTTAATGTCTGCGGCGTCAACCTCAACGGTGGTGATTTTTCCTCAATAATCTCGACACCAACCTCGACGTCAGTGACATCCTTCTCAATAACTACTATGCCAGCCTCGACGTCGATGATGTCGCTCTCAATAACCTCGGCGCTAACCTCCACGTCGGTATCAACCTTGACGTCGGCGCCAACCTCAACGTCGGTGACGTTTTTCTCAATAATCTCAGTGTCAACCTCGACGTCGGCGCCAACCTCGACGTCGATGACTTCTTTCGCAATAACCTCGGTGCTAACCTCGGCCTCGGTATCAACCTCGACGTCGGCGCCAACCTCGATGTCGATGACTTCTTTCGCAATAACCTCGGTGCTAACCTCGACGTCGGTGTCAACCTCGACGTCGGTGACGTCTTTTTCAATATCCTTGGCGTCGACCTCGACGTCGGCGCTAACCTCGACGTTGACCCCAACCTCGACGTCGGCGACGTGTTTCGCAATAACCTTAGTGTCGACCTCGATGTTGGCGTCTCGTTGTCGACCCTTGGCGTCAACCTTGACATCGGCGTAAGTGTCTATTTTAATGAAGGCAAGGGCGTCTCGACGTCGGCGTAGGTGTCCACTTCGACAAGGGTGCTTCGACATCGGTGTCCATTTCGACGAGGGCGCCTCGACGTCGGCTTCGACAAGGGTGCGTCGACGTCGTCGTCCATTTTGACGAGGGCGCCTCGATGTCGGCGTTTCGTCGTCGGCGTCGGCGTCCCTCTCGACAAGGGCGCCTCGACGTCGACGTCCATTTCGACATCGGCGTCTATTTCGACGAGGGTGCCACGACGTCAGCGTCCATTTCGACGAGGGTGCCTCGACGTCAGCGTCCATTTCGACGAGGGTGCCTCGACGTCGGCGTCTATTTCGACGAGGGTGTCTCGAAATCGACTCTATTTCGACGAGGGTGCCACGACGTCAGCGTCCATTTCGACGAGGGTGCCTCAACGTCAGCGTCCATTTCGACGAGGGTGCCTCGACGTCGGCGTCTATTTCGACGAGGGTGTCTCGAAATCGACTCTATTTCGACGAGGGTGTCTCGAAATCGAAGTCTATTTCGACGAGGGTGTCTCGAAATCGAAGTCTATTTCGACGAGGGTGTCTCGAAATCGAAGTCTATTTCGCCGAGGGTGCCTCGAAATCGAAGTCTATTTCGACGAGGGTGCCTCGACGAGGGTGCCACGTCGACGGCGTAGGCATCCATTTCGACAAGGGTGCCTTGACGAGGGTGCCACATCGTCGGCAATAGGATTTCTGAAATCGAAGTCTATTTCGACAAGGGTGCCTCGACGAGGGTGCCACGTCGTCGGCGTAGGCATCCATTTCGACAAGGGTGCCTTGACGAGGGTGCCACGTCGTCGGCAATAGGATTTCGACGAGGGTGCCACGTCGTCGGCGTAGCATCCATTGTGACAAAGGTGCCACGTCATCGACAATCGGATTTCGACGAGGGTGCCACGTCGTCTGCGTAGGCATCCATTTCGACAAGGGTGCCACGTCGTCGGCAGTCAGATTTCGACGAGGGTGCCACGTCATCGGCGTAGGCATCCATTTCGACAAGGGTGCCTCGACGAGGGTGCCACGTCGTCGGCTCTCCTATGTGCTCGCAAACGCTCAGAAAGAAAAACAAAACGAGAGTAAAATATTCGAGGCATGGAGCTGTGCAAAACAATAGAAGAAGGGAAACCAAACCGTGATGGCGAGTCTATCCGCCATGCAATGGTTACACACCCTATATCCTGCATGATTAAAATTCGTCACGCCATCCCACCCCCGCCTGCAGCGAGGGTGTGGTCCATCATCCCACCCCCGCCCTCGGCGAGGGGCGAGGCACGCCATCCCACCCCCGCCCTCGGCGAGGGGCGAGGCACGCCATCCCACCCCCGCCTGCAGCGAGGGTGTGGTCCTTCATCCCACTCCCGCCTGCAGCGAGGATGAGGCACGTCATCCTACCCGAAGCATTAAGGTAACTGTCCTACTCAAGGAACCAGCTCCTATAAATCAACTGTTACTGTCCTACTCGAGGAACCAGTGTCGAACCATTAAGGCAACTGTCCTACTCGAGGAACCAGTTTCGAACCATTAAGGCAACTGTCCTACTCGAGGAACCAGCTCCTACGAATCAAACGTAACTGTCCTACTCGAGGAACCAGTTTCTACAAATTGAATGCAACTGTCCTACTCGAGGAACCAGTCATACATATTAATAGGACTGTCCTACTCTAGGAACCAGTCCCAGTGATATTATTCACGCGAGAAATACAAAATACATAATTTCAATAGTCTCTCGAATGAGATATCAACACGCGCAAAAATCACTTAAACTCTTTTATTTTTCTTACCTGAGTTTTACGAGTTGTGCCATCTTTTATCAAAACGAAGTCACCATATTATCGTACCTTCTCCATTACTCGAGATAAATTTCGGCGCGTGGACTTTTCCATGAACCCTTTGATTGCCTTAATTTATATCATTTTATACTGAAGGAGTTTACCAGCCTTCATTGCTGTAACGATTGCTGGTCGCACTCCCTGACACTTATATATTCTGTGCCCCCTTGTCTCGTGGAGCGAGCAATATCGACTTCTCTCAACCTCGTCACTAGCCTCCGGTTGGGGGGGGCGGCTTCTCAAATATTCCTTCATGACCGTGTCTTTTGTATATGGTCACAGGGTGAATCGTAAACCATTCTTCAAGGGGATAATCTTGAGGCTTCCCTCCTTTATCACTATGAATGTCATTCTTTGTGTTATTCCATTCAACTTCTCTCGAGGTGACAACGGCAGTGAGTTGGGCTTCGCGTGCTTCTTTGGCTTTTTCAATTCTGATCTCCCCCTGAACCCTTGTAATGATGTCGTCCATGTCCTTTGGCGGATCACGCAGCAAACTTTCGCATAATGGCGTCCCCAAAAGCAATCCTTCTCTGAAGGAGATCGCGGCGAATTGGGGATCACAATTAACATGGTGCATTTCAGCTTTAAACCTTTCAAAAAATTTCCCTACCTTTTCCCCCGGCTTCTGCTTGGTACTGAACAGAGTCGCCATGTCCTTCTTTTGCTTGCTATTGCAGAAGTATTGTGAAATGAAAGCGCGGCTCAGTGTGTCGAAATCAGTATAGAATGCGGCTTGAGATCCTGAAACCATGTCGACGCCGGCCCCGTGAGACTGGAAGGGAAGATCTTGCATATTAATTTCTCGTCGGTTGTCTCGATGGACATCTGTTGTTTGTACCCCTTGATATGGTCCACCGGGTCGGTCGTTCCGTCGTATTTTTGGAATACCGGCGTGGTAAACCGGCGGGGTTTTGCCGCATTAAGAATGTCGTCGGTAAACGAAGATTTACCGACGTCCCTTGCGATTTCCGCCGCTAGCTCTCGTGGGCCGGCACGCTTGCATGCATCAATCATTTTTTCCATCTTCTCACGCCACGATTCGTTACGCGCCCTTTTGGATTGTCATAATCCGGCTCCGCCATTTTGCCCCCCATTAGACGTGCCCCCCACCCCCTCGACGAGGGGTCCAGCAGAGATTCCCCCGATAACGCCGCTGGCGCCTGCGTTCACTGCTACGTTGTTGGTTTGGTGGAGATCGCCGATGGCGTCGTCGTCTGACGAATCACTGTCAAGTTGTAGGAACCTTTCAAATTTTCTTCGACGACGGGCCTCGCGGTCTCGCTTTTCCTTCCGAAATTGCTCGAGTTCCTGCCTCAGCCTCTGCGTCTCGTTAGTTGGAGGCAAGTTCAGGTCGCCAATGGGGCTCGGGATGGACTCATTCGGCGGCTGGTGGGGAGGAATTTCATCACTACCAGTCCTCAGTGACAGAAATGGAATCCCGTCGGGGGCAGCTCCCGCATCACTTTTTAGGGAAAAGTGTTTCCCACAGACGGCGCCACTTGTTGGTGCAGAAAAATTCCGTAGAGGAGTTTGACTCACCAATGAATGCGGACTGGAGCGGGAGCTGACCGGGAACAATCGAGAAGCTTCCCTCGAGCGTTGACTCGAAGTTTGACCGTCGGCTCGAGGAGGAGGGGGGGTACATGCAGAAAACTCTCCGATGCCTAAGTCAGTACGTTTCTTAGTAGTGGAGTAGAGTGAATTGGAATTCGATGCATTACCTTGACGTCGAGCAGCCTATTTATAGGTGTACCTTGGCGTGGGCTGCAAGTAAACTTGCACAGCAAGCCGTAGTGACTTGAGCGGCACGCCACCATTAAGGCCGTATTTACTCCTGCAATAACCGTCACTTATTGGCGGCCATGATTGTCATACTGAATGTCGCATTTATCGTCGCATTTACAGCTACATTAACCGTTGCATTTACTGTTGTCATTACTTCTCTTTAATTGCCTTGATTGCAGGGTCAAATTTATTGACCACCCCCACAGTGCCCGGGTCTTGGGTGTCCAGATCAGTGTTGGTTGAGCCTTCTATAATTGCCAGATTTGCAGAGGACGCCGAAGATGATGGTGACCGAATTTTGTGTATGGGTGTCCAGATCAGTGTGGTGGGCCGTCTTTGGGCCCAAATCCGAGCCCAGTTGTTGCGCTGGATTTCTTCAGGAATCTGGGTCCCAAACGAGATCTGTTGCCTAATTTTTGTTTAAGCTTTGCTACTTTTACTATTTTAGGTGTGCTGCGATTATTTTTGGGTAAATTGATCTTCCCTACACTCTATGAAGAGTCTTAATACAAACACATTGTGAGTACTACAATTGCGACTCTTGGTGGGCAGTGTGTTTTAAGCTGGGACAAATTTAGCCTTGATTGGTCTGCCAATCTCTTGCATACCCAAATTACAGAGTTTGATGATTTGATTTACAAATCTTAAGGTTGTGACAATGATGCTATTATTGGTAATTATCTTGAGGAGGCTGAGATTTTATTTTTCAGTTTTTGCTAAGTTTTCTATAAGTAGAGAAATATCAATACATCAAGGCTATGCTGAGCAATATAAATAGGGGAGAGTTAGACATCAAAAATTATCTTTCAGACCCTGAATCAATTTCGCAACTCTCTCCCTTTTCTCTCAAAGTTTCGACCTCCTTCCTTTGAAGCCGTGAAGAAAGCTCCATCATCTCTATCACATCCTTGCCGTAGCCTCCTGTTAGCCAAATAGCCACCCTCAAGTATAAGGGGTACAAATAATAGTATAGGGATTTATGAAAGGTTGTCGAACCCACGAGGAGTAGATTCATTTCACTAGCTAGGGTGTGAATCTAAGAAGAGTTAGAATATGCAGATGTACAATCACAAACCTAAACACAAGGAAATCTAGGTTCATGGTGAGTATGTGCATTATGGTGATAGTGAAATTGTTTGTTGGATAGAGTGGTGAACCAAATTAAAATAAATGCTCAAATGTAAACTAAACTACTCTAAACTAAACTAGTAATATAATGGATGAAGTTAGGGGTTGGATTGTCTACCACTAACCTCCCTTGCAAGTATTGAAATTCAAATACAAGTGATGCTATTCTAATTTCCCAATTACCCTTTTGCATCCGGATAAGACTACAAAGGCTTAAACTCTTTTAATGTTATCAATTCCAACCGGATAAGTCTAGAATTAACTACCTAAGAACAAATCATATTACCGGTTAAGTCTCAATTCATTGTTCCTAGATGCATAAAACTTTGAGTTTAGATAATCATGCAAGCAAACCAATCCTAGATCTAGGTGATTTTAACTCACAACCTTCAGATGCACATAGAGGATGCTATCATGCTATCAATGCTCAAGGTTAACTACTCCTTAAACATGTTTTCATGAGATGACAAACACAACACATTCAAAGTAGTTAAGTTTGAATGAATGCATTCACTTCTTGAATTAGCATATGAAGATGAAAATCACAAATAACTTCAAATGTAAATTAAAACATCAATTCATACAAAACCCTAGCCCCAACAAAATACTACTCACTCATAATTACATATACTAACTTCATAATCAAATTAAACACCAAAATATAATCTAGAGTAAAAGGGATAGAGTTGGCTTAGTGGTGTGTCAGATGGTCCCCAAGCTCACGTCTTGGTGGTGATGGTGGTGGTGGTGATTCCCTCTCCTTCTTGCTCTTGAAGAGTTGATGATAAAAATTAGTGAAGCTTGTATTATGTATTGTGTGAATATGTGGAGTAGATGGAGACAATGATGATAGAAAAGAGAGTGGAGAAATGATGTAGTAGTGGTGGTGTTAATGGAGGTAGAGGATAAGAAATGGTGGTGGTGATGGAGGAGATAGAGTAGTATGGATAGTATGAATTTGGATTTTGGGAGGTGGATATGGAGGTTTTATGAAGGAGATGAAGAGAGAAAGAAGATGTAATGGGGTGAAATGGGTGATGTCTCTTCCTTGTGAGAAGAGATGGTTATATAGAGAAGAGAGAGAGGAGTAAAATGATGAATGGAAGCAAAAGGGAGTAGCTCAAGCATTGTAAGAAGTATGGAGGTGGAGTATGAGAGTAATAATAGATCCTAAAAATAAGAGAAAAAAGTATGGAAGAGATGGAGTAAAAATAGGGAAGTAATGATGAGCTATTAGAGTGTAGAGTAGAAAAATATGGCTAAAGGAGAAGAGAGGAGCATCTAGCTCTTTATTATGCAAGGGAAGCATGAAAATGAAGAGTGTTGGAGTGGGTTTGGGTAATATGGAGAGAACATGATGATTACACCGTAAAACATGGAAGATTTTTGGGTGATGATGGTGGACTTTCTTCTCCTTTTTTCCTTTAATTGAATCTCCACTAAGAATTCGGAATTGGCCTTTGACTTTTTCATACTAAATATTCCTTGATAAGTGTAGATCATATTGGTAAAATTTCAGAGCTTAGTTCATCGTGGTTTGGCCGAAAATTCTGCCGGAATCCATACATGTCCGGTTTTGCAGTTTTTGTCTTTTAGTCAGAAAATTGGACCAATCTTTTGAAGGCTTTTCACTCCGAACTAGCTCTTTAACTCTGCATAAGAAATAATCCTTAGGATGTCTAGAATGGATCTGGAAAGTTTCAACTCATTTGGAGTTCGTTTGGTCAGGCTTCCGCCCCTTATTCCTTGTCTAGCTTACTTTCTTCTAGCCGGAGTAGAAAAATGTGCTAAGGTTGACTTTTTAGTGCATTTACATGCTTCTCCATCATTTCCTAGCATGATAAGGAAAAGATAATAAATATATATAAATAAACACAAAGGTTAAGTAAAAGTACAAGATTAGGGGAATAATGAAATTAGATTAGTCAACATTAAATTGGACTTTAGAACAAGTAATTTCCATGTTTTAGGGCACAAATATATATATGAATTATGATCCAACACCTCCATCCTCTTGAAGTTCATCTTGCGTTGTTAAAGTTCTTCAAAAGTGTATCCATGTCCATCTTTATTTTGTTTTCGGTTTCCTATGTTTGTAATTCAGAACATCTTCTTGTTTTGTTTTGTTGGATTCGAAACTTTGTAAGATTAAAGCTTATGTAGTTGATTTTAATTTTCGAACCATGAAGCATGTGATAACGTTTTAGATTACAAATTGCGATTTCAAGGTATGCCTATGAATGATTGTTGGTTTTGTGCTTCAATTTATCCTTCATGTGTTTTATGTTCTTTGGTTGCAACCTTAGAATTAAAAGCATGTAATTGTTTCTAGATTAAGATGCTATCGTTCTAGGTCTTAATTCACAAGTAGAAAACTTTTGAACTTAAGTAAATCAATGATGAGTTTTGCATGCTTGTATGGCGTTCCAACTTGTGTGTTTTGCTTAAATCAATCACGCTTCCACAATTGCTTAATGCGTTTATATATGTTATTGTTAGTGAGTAGCGTTCTATGACTAGTAATGCATGTTTAATAGGCTTAGTAATGGTGCGTTCATCTTGCTAAGTAATTAAGGGAAGTAATAAGAACTTTGTATGCGTTCATCTCTGTTCTTGATTGATTTCTTCCTATGACAAATTTTGATTCATGATTTCTGTTTGATAGCTTGTTTAACGTGTTAATGGTTGTTAATTAAAAATCTACTATCTCCATTCACCTATTTCTATCTTGATTCTTGGTTTGATTGATCAACTAGATTAGATTTTAATTGAAATACCTTGAACCCCCATATATTATTTTCGTAAATACTTGTGTACATAAATTTATATTTTGTTGCATTCTTTGATTTAATTTCGTATACTTTGTTTACAATACTCATTTGTTTGACGTTGATTTAAGGAGTACCCTCAATTCCCGGCTTGAACGATACCCTACTTACTAATACAGTAATACTACAATCTTCTACAGGGTTAATTTGGGACACTCATTCTGAGCGCACCAGCACACCAGTACCGTAATTCCAAAATCCACGGATCTTTTATCTGTGATTTGCATAAATTGGTGAGTCCCCGACTGACAGAGTCAAAATTCAGAATCGGAATCAGAGTTCTTTTTCGGAGAAGAAAATGCTAGAAAAGCTGGACCTCTCGGGTCACCCTAGACCTGAGTTTATCATATGCATTTTCCAATCCTGTGTGGCGGGTGGGTCCACCAATTAGCCACAACAGCACCCACAGCCACGTCATCCTCTCACAGCTACTTAAAGGTGGATTTGAACTTATTTTTTTGCCTCTTAAAATTTTCATCATCTCTCTAGAAATGCTCTCTCTGTACATTTCATCTGTCTGTAAATTTTGCGTTCTTGATACGAATACCTAAAACCCTTTCTCCTCATAATTTTTCTTTCTCCCTACCCATCATCCCTTTATTTCTAATTACCAATACCATCATTATCATCTTAAAGAAAGGTTCTTTCTTTCTTTCTTGCACAAGAAGGATCAGTGACTTTGTACCCAGAACAAGGGCGAGTGAATACTTTGAACAAGATGGTCTAGAAGAAATGTTGGAGAGAGTTCTCCTTATCCAGCCACCGAAGGAGTTGGCAGAGCTTCAATTGGTCAATCAACAATGGCGACGTCTTATATCATCTCTAGAATTCAGCAAAATGATTCTTGATAAAGATGCGATTTTTCTGGTATGCGACAATGCTATCCTTGTTATTCCTGTTTGTTCTTTATTGGAAATCAGTTATGTGCCAATCTATACTCCTAGAAGGTTCCCTCTCATTAAATTCCCAATCGTTGGCATTATCGGTTCGTGTGATGGCCTAATTTGTTTGATTGATGCAACCCAGAGTCTTTTTGTGATCAACCAAAGAAACCTGAACTATAGAACTGTGATTAGGGATGAGCTCATATTCAGAGCGTATGGATTGGGATGGCAGGTCAAAGACTCAGTTCGTTCTCATGTATTAGTGGTGGTTGACTGCCCATTCCCTCATATTCAGAGGTTGAGGACTCTGAATCTGTAAACCAATCAATGGAGCCACTTGAACAATGACTCTCAAAAATTTGGTTGGTCCTTACCTTCAATATCAAGAAACGCTGGGGTTTTTGTGAATGGCTTCTTTGCTTGGCTTGGAAAAGTGAATAGGGATGATCATGTGTTTCAATCCATATATTGTAATCTAGTAGGAATCCTGGGTCAACTAGAAGTCAAACTTGTGGAAATGACAGAAGAGTATGTTTCAAAATTTTGTTAGAATAAAGAGTATGTTTTGATGTTTAGTTTTCTATAACCTTGACGCATGAAAACGTTTTAGGATTTTTCATATTGTAATTTGCGATTTCTTTATGTGTTCTTGGATGTTTGTTGATTTTGTTCTTCAATCCCACCTTTCATATTTTCGTGTTCTTTGATGGCCAGCTTAGGATTCGAATTGCATGATTGATTCCAAATTAAGATATGCTAGCGTTCTAGATCTTCATGAGCACTTTTAAATCAACGGTTAGATGACATGTGAGTTGTATAGTAAATATTTCAACTAAAATTGGAACCACTCATCTAACCGTTGAGGCGTTGATTTGAAAATCCTCAATGAATCCTCAATGAATTCTCAATTTAAAATTTTTAATTAAAAATATTAATTTATATTCATTTTTGTTCAATAATATGTGTAAAATACGGAAAAAAATGTAAAAATCGTGTATAGTACGTGTATAATACTTTTGGCTTCAAAAGTACGGAAAATTTAACTAGTCCCTTTATAAAATACGAAGTACGGAAGTATTTTTTTAAAAAACGTAAGTATGTATTTTATTCGCTTATAATACAAAAAATTACTACCCAAGGGTAAAGGTTCTGGCCTATAGGAAAGGAATGGGTTGATTTAAAAATGGGACGAAGTGTTTCATTTTATAGGCCCATGTAGCGAAGAGGGTGATGAATAGCATAAAAGCAGAGAAGAGCAAAAGACAGTGTCGGATAAACTGGGCATAAAACTTTCCTTTCGTCGTCGCTGCTTACTTGCCGTCGTCATCGTCGATGCAAGTCTCCTTATTCTCCTGCATGGCATCTGTCAAACCAAACCCTAATTAAGTCGGTAAGCGCTCCTAATTTCCTCTTTATGAATAGAGCTCACTACTTTAGCTCTCGGTAAGGAGCAATCTGTGTTCTCTTGATCTTGAATATGTCTGCTCATTTTCAGCCTTTAATTTGTATTTTCTTTGATAATTTTATTGAACTATCTTCCGAATAAAATAAAAGAAACTTTGGTTGTTAATCTGTTATTGAAATAATTAGATAATGTGAGGCACAGATTCTATTATTGTTCACAGGTGAAAGAGGATGAGCAAGTCTTCTGCAGGGGAAGGTACATCCTCAAAAGCGAAAGCTGGAACCTCACAGCCGGCGGAAACTTCATTTAAGCGCAAGCGTGGAGTCTTCCAAAAAGAATGTTAGTTTTCCCCTTTATGCTGCCCTCCTGTTACAACCACTTCAGCCTTTTGTATTCGGTTGAATTACATATTTGCCTGTAATTTTCTTATGGATTTTGGTTAAATCTTTTGTGCATCTTACAGTGCAGCACATGATGTATGGTTTCGGAGATGATCCCAATGTATGTAGCTTCTATGTAAAACACTGAAATTTTAGTCTGTTCTCAGCTTGTCATTTTACTTCTTCAATACACTGATTGAGTACTTCTCTGTTGCTGGCAGCCTCTTCCAGAGAGTGTGGCTCTCATGGAGGACATTGTGGTTGAATACATTACAGATATGGTAACCACACTTGAGCTAGTTGATATATATTAGGCTAAATATGGTAAGGTAGGTATTGTTGTTTTAAACAAGTAAACCCAACTATGAAACTTTCTGCAGGTACATAAAGCCCAAGATACTGGATCAAATAGGGGAAAGCTATCAGTGGAGGATTTTCTCTACCTAATCCGCAAGGTATCTTATATATCCTAAACCATGAGAAGTTTGCATCCAACTTCTATTTTACAATCTGGATTTAGAAATTATTTATTTTTTATGTCAACTAGTTCAGTAGGACATATACAATCGTCGGCTTGGAACACCTTTTAAGAAGAAAGTACTTTAATTGGAATATACCATGCTCTGAACAGGATGAAAATAAGGGATTTATTCTCCCCTAAATGTAATGGTTAAAATAGTACAGGCTAATAGTATGTCTCTAATATCAAATGTTGGATTGTCCAAAGACTTTAGAGTTTAGAGTCAGTTTCTTTTTGATATCTTGATTCAAGTGCTTGAATTCTCTCCTATGTAATGATCATTGACCTAAACATAATCTTTGGCTTAGGATACTCTTTAGCAGTTACACTTTTCTATAACATGTTACCTGATTTAAGTCTAGTATCAATCTTACTGGTTATCTTCTTCCCGGATAGAAGAAAAAGACTAACACAACTACTTCCTTCAGGATTCTCCAAAACTTAACCGCTGTAAAGAATTGCTGTCTATGAATGAAGAGCTAAAGCAAGCAAGGAAGGCTTTCGAGACAGATGAAGAGAACCTGCGGAAAGCTTTTGAGGCGGATGATGATAAACTGGGATCAACAGAATAATATCTACTGGGTGTTCTGTTTAACTTTCCTACAGATTAGTATCTTCTTTAGGCTGATGATTTTGCTGTACATCGTATGTTTGGTTAAACAAATCTGACTATGATGCCTAAACTTAATTCCCTACTTGCACACAGTTGGTTTGATCCCTACTGTGTTGCTGAAACTTTGTCCAAAACTTGGTCCTTTACTTTATATGTTGGACATTTTCATGTCCAAGGAAAATGGCCAAAGTTCCCCTTATTGAATTAGACTGAATATGATGCTTCAGGAGTGTTGGCCTCTTTTATGAGGAGACACAAAATGCATGCGAACACTAAACATATAATTCTTCTCCCAAAAAAAAAAAAAAAAACACACTAAACATATAATTCATTATGTTCTTATAAATGCCAAACAGAGAACGGATTTGTTGGTGGAGCAAATAATTTCACTTCTTTAGGATTGTCAATAAGAAACAAAGAGTAAGTATACGAAAGAAGGGTTTAATCACCAAAGGCATACATCATAGAATACTAGGACTACAACAAAAAGATCTTTATAAAATGTACTACTTGCTATCTAAAAAAAGAAGCTGCGGAGGGCTTCTTAATTTCTTTTTCACTTTTCTGTACTGGCCTCATCATGTTACAAATTTGAACCAACAAAAATGTCCCTCATCTAACCAAGAACAGCTTTGATCTTTGTCTTCTGCTCTTCTGTTAGTGAAGTGGGGAATAGAACCTCAAATGTGACGTATAAGTCTCCTTTCTTTGAGTGGAAGTGCAAAGGCATCCCTTCCCCTTTGAATTTTCTGACTTCCTTGGGCTTTGTAATTTTCTGCGTTGTTACGAATGTAATGTTAATTATAGCCTTCAGTCATATATAAACCAAAAAAAAAAAATTGCCATGATATATTGAACATATAGGAAGTATAAAACCTTTGAGCTGATGTCCACCAAATGATCATCAAGGTGTTTAATGGTCTTCTCAAAGCCAACCAGAGCTTGAACCTATAAACAAAGATCAAGGTCCTTGTGTTAATGGAACTTATTTGATTGAAGATAACAATAACAAAACAGAAATGAGAACATTAACTTAACAAGCAAAATTTAGTGGCACTTATATCATACCAGTGTGATAGTGATGGTTGTATGCAAGTCATTGCCTTCCCTTCTGAACTGGTCATGAGGTGCCGTGCGGATACGAAACTGTAGAAACAATGTAGTACTTATTGTCAAAATGTGGTTCATGGATAGTACAACTTACTAAACCAAGGTGGTAAGTTCAAAGCACTTACTTTTAAATCACCAGGTTCTCCATCAATTATGGGTTCACCATCCTCATAGAAAACCACCTCCTGCAACAAAGATTAAGCAAATAAAGTTACTACCTAAAAAAAAGCATATATTTCAGTAAATATGGAATGATACTTTTAAGTCTTAAATTAGGCATCGGCAGAATCAAATCACCAACATGCACATGAAACAGAACTAAATAAATGGAAACATAGGATTTGATTTTCTCTGTAAATGTACAAGGAAGAAGTATCCCTTGTTAACTGATATAACCAAGTTCCAAATCTTGGAAGAAAATATGAAGAATGAAAGCTTACTTGTCCATCTTGCATCCCTTTCTCAATATCAACAGTGATGAAATATCCCTCCCTTTCATATTTAAAATTGTTACATTGTTCGCAGACCTGAAAGAGCATAATAGAGTATTCATTAAGGTTAATATAGTAGCATAATCGGTAAAAGTAAGTCACAGACAAAATAAATAAACTGTTCCATGCAAAAGAGGGGGCATGCTTGTGAAAACTCTTTACCAAGAATGGAAGAACGACTTCTTTATTCAGCTAAATATATGGTCATTCTCTCCAAAAAAAAAAAAATTATGTTTTTTTTTTTTTAAAATCATATAGTGAAGGAAGAAATGTTTGTTCGAGCATATACCTGTTCCGTCATCTGTTGGAACATTCCCGGACCGATTTGCCTGTGATAGACCTCATTTCTACAGTTACAACGTCTCTTTCCTGGTGCTGGCTTTATAACGTTCTTCTCCCTCCAAACCTGACAAAGCCCACATAAGAAGTCATGCATAAATAAAAAGATCAGACCATCAGCAAACTTAGTTTCTCCTTTCACATTATAAGAAAAGACATAGATAAACAGTAACCAGATCCCCCACCCTACGCACACACACATACACAGATTCCATGTTAAAAGAAGCAACCAATACTGTGTACAGCTTCAGTAATTCTAAGCATGACGTGTTCAGACAAGGCTTTTACACATTTGATTCAGAGGCTTACAGACTTGGCTCTTACACACATTGTCACTCAGAGGCTTACAGGCTTGGCTCTTTTTTAGCTAGAATTAGCTTATGGCCCATGATTTGGATACTTCAAATGTAGCAAATAAACATATTTCCAAATTGTAGGTGAATGATTTCATGTCAAATTGTATTACAATGCTTAGTCTGGAATTCAGAAAGCCATACGGTACAGAGCCAGAGAAGACAGTTACCTGCAATGAACCTCCCATATAGAGGTCTTCCAATGATGCATCCAATTCGATGACTACATCATCGCCCTTGACGATTTTATCTTCCTCTTCAGCAGAGCGTCCACCACCAAAGAAACTAGAATAAACCTTGAAGGTTTAGATATGGCCCTCAAAACCACATAATTTGTAAGCTAGATTACAGCGAGCAGCAACCTCACTTTTTTTTAAGTGTTTAATTAAAGACACAAATAAACAATATAAAAATTTACTATTTTCAGTTCCGGTTGCTGCTAACCCTTACATATGAGCAATTAATAAACAGAACAGAAGAGAAAAGCAAAGTAATAGTAAGCAAAAAAGTGGTTCAATTGCATTAGAGAAGAGGAAACATACTCGGCGAAGATGTCATTGATGTTCATTCCCATGCCTCCACCACCTCTTCCTCCACCGGCGGCGTGCTGTTTGAGACCGTCTTCTCCATACCTATCGTAAATGCTCCTCTTCTCACTATCGGAAAGCACCTCGTAGGCTATGAATGAGAAGAGGAAAGAAGACGATGAATAATGATACAGAATCAATCAACATATATTGTCGATAAAGGCAGAGGCAGAGGCAGAGGCAGAGGGGAGCATATTACCATTGTTAATGTCTGCGAATCGTTGATTGGCCTCCTCATTGCCCTGGTTCTTATCGGGGTGGTACTTCAAGGCGAGCTTTCTGTAGGCCCTCTTGATCTGCTCGTCGGAGGCTCCCTTTGGCACCTGCAGTATCTCGTAATAGCTCTTCCCTGCAATGGCCGTGAGAGCGTGGCACAGAGCGCACAACAGAAGCAGCAGCAACACCTTCCGTATTTGCTTCGCCATTGCAGGACCAGGATTTGATTGATCCAAATCCAAATCCAAATCCAAATGCAAATCAGGGGAGGGAGGGGGCTCAAGCTTGCTTCGATCTCCCCCACTCAAAACAAGTTTGGATCCAATTGGTTGGAAACTCTCTCTGGCTGGCTGGCTCAACTGGGCCTGGAGGAGGAGGAGGAGGAGGAGTTGAGTTCGTTATGGAATTCAGGACTGACTCTCTCACTTTGTCAAGGTCCCCAGGAATCCCCCCATCTGCACTTCGAAACGTGTTTTCCTCCAAATTGGCCAATCACCGTAAAGCCTATGGCTGTTCCCTCCAATGGTTCTCTGCCACGTCTTTCTCTCTTTTCTTTTCTTTATGCGTTTACCTCCAACCGGAGACTTGACTACGGGTCAATATTGGGCCGGGTCTTGTGGGCTGAGCTCCACTAGCCCATAAACTCAATCACGCAGGCCTATCCTATGAATGCAAAGTCCTTGCCCTTATAGGCTCCAATGCCCAACACTCTTTTTTAAGTGTACTGAACGAACCCAGCTAAACCCTAGCCTCCCGACGCCGGGAACGACGACAACGGTCACTGCAGATTTGCAGGTATGTATGTCTAGAAAGTCTTGGAGAAATATCAATTGCTAGGATCATAGTGTTTGTTAGTTCATTCCTCGAATTTCCTACTTTCTGAAAACTATTCAGATCAAATACAAGAAAGGTTAATTTCATTGCTGTCGTGGTCAATAGATGGAAGCTCAATTTTTTCGGTTTCTAAAGATCGTGGGAGTGGGGTACAAAGCAAGAGCAGAAGCTCAGGGGAGGCTGCTGTATCTGAAATTAGGCTACAGTCATGAGGTTGAACTCACAGTCCCTCCTGCGGTTCGTGTATTCTGCTTCAAGAACAATGTGGTTTGCTGCACCGGAATTGATAAGAACAGGGTGCACCAGTTTGCTGCTGCCGTTCGCAGTTGTAAGCCACCTGAAGTTTACAAAGGCAAGGGCATTATGTACATTGATGAAGTCATCAAGAAGAAACAAGGAAAGAAGTCCAAGTGATCATTCAGTCTATCTCAAACTCAATCCCCAACTATCTTTGCTTCTGAGTTCAATCAGACATTCCTCCGGTGCTTGGGATTTGGTTGGTTTCTTTCTTTCTTTCTTACTTGCTACTAAATAAGCATCGAACAAGCATCACTCTCCCCCTTCTGCTTCAGCTGCGTTTCATATGGATGAACTGGGAGGAGGTTGTTCTAGGGGATTTAGCTTCTAGTGTTTGTTTATGTAATCGAAAAAACAAGCATTGAGAAAGTTTTTGCTTGTCTTGAGTCTTGAACTTTTATCATGTTGCCATTGAATAGGCCCAAGTCATTAATAACGAGATTGTTCTGTATTATATCCCTACCCTATATCCCTTACCAGCTCAGCCACAATCTATGAATCCATTCCATTACATGTGTCACAGGTTTAATGCAATTATAATTCTGACACTATAGTTGAAAGGATGTTCAAATTAGAGATCGAGGCCTGAAAAATTTAACACTTATGATTGTGCTTAGTGGATGCCCATTTTTTTCTTCCTTTGCTGGTGTGATGTGTGTCTTCAATCCTTGGTACTTGTAATGCTGCAGTTCACAAAATCACAAGTTGTGTCAGATACAAATGACATGTATAAGTTGAACAGTTGAACTTATCAAGTTACTGAAGCGATCTAGTTTTGCTGACAGATCCATTTTGATAAAGGAAAGAAGAAGAAAATATCTTTCTTTTGGGCATGCCTGCCACTTCAAACAATGAGTGTTCTAATCCCATCAGTTCTCCATGCCATGTTTGATACTTCACCAGCTTCTTTTTTGCCCAATACTACACCAGTTCAAAACAAAACAAAAAATTGGCACTATTTCTGCACTTTAGATTAACAAGCCAAGGAGATTGTTTGCAAAGTAATTGAGCATCAAGGATCCGGTAATAATCATCCAACATCAGAGTTCGCAATATGAGCTTATCAGAAAAGAAGGTTCACAAAATAAGAAAGATCAGCCACAAGTCCATTCATCAATAAGCTACCACATTCAAAATGAGACTGAATGGATTTTTAGTCATCTACAAATCGATTAAACACAAGATGAAAATGAGAGAACTGTCATAACAAACTACTCATTTTCCTAGCGAAAGATGCCCCAAGGCCTCAATGGTCCAGAACAGAAAGTTTCATTTTCTTAGGTTCTTTAGCAATACGAGATCCATTGTCATTACCTTTCACCATGACATCAGTTACCGATTGCATTTTTTTTTTCTTTTTCGAATTCTGCATATAGTTTTCCAATGCAAGAACCATCTTATCTTCATTCCATCTTTTCCTCTTTTTGCGACTACTCTCAGATCGTTGTTTTTGTCTATTGACATGGGGCTTGCATGATTCTAAAGTCTAATACTCCAGTAACTTGATTATCTCTTTGCTCAACCGCCATATCAGTACGGACCTCCGGCTGCTTTTCCATAAGCTCTATCCTTTCCAAAGATGTTCGAAAGCTTAATAAAGAATGGATATCATTTGTTTCTTCAACCCTTTGCAGATTACCAGCAATAATAAATATGAATTCATTGACCTGTACTTACGAATAAAAACTTATTCAATTTACCTGCACATTCATATCCCATGCCAGTAAGGGTGTGGAATCATTAGCAAACCATACAAAGATTGGTACCCACTTCAAATACATATTAGGACCACACTGAAAGCATTAAGATATAGAAAACCACAAACAATTATATGAGATTAAAATTAAGGCAGCCGGAAGTTTATGTTGAGGGTTCCATTGCCAATTAAGAGAATCCAGAAATGTTTCCATTTTGGCTGAAACAAACGGCACAGTAGCAACCACTTGAATCTAAATTTTGTTCTACACTCATAATACATCAGTCCCAGGTTTCCTTCTGTATTTTGAGGGGTAAGAAAATTCAGTAGCATAAATTTTGAGGAGTTTCCGACTGAATTGAAACAGATAGAGCAAAGTATAAAACCTTCCAGCACACTATAATAGCCTTCTAAGCCATAAAATCAATATTCTTAGCAAATAAATCCAATAAAACTACTAAAACAACATAAGACCCAATCCATAAGCACAGAAATAAACGAGCCTGAAGTTTTGTGGAGTGCTATGCTGGAAGTTGTTACCATGATTTCAAGCATCCTTACAGTAGAAGGTTCAAACCGAAACTTTTCTATTTTCAAGACTGCATAGTGTTCATTTAGGACAAGTTCTCTAGTTGCCAAAAATAGCGCACACAATTTTATTTAACACAATGTTACCTCAGCCCATCTAATGCTATGTGAATGAGGTAGAACGCTGAGAAAAAAATACATGTTGATTAGTTTTCAGATTTTGAACTTCAAAATGATACGAGTCTCACATTTGAGCCATTCCTGAAACGATGACTCATTATGTGTAAAGACAGACACACATACATAAACACCCAATTACTTCAACACAAACTGGAAACTCCAGTTTACTGCATATATACTTGGATGATTGTCTAGTGTTCACTGAGAAAATGACTCAAGTCACTCAACACACTAACAAATGTAGAATTACTGAAAACAGGCATTAGTCAAGCACATAGATCCGAGAGGCAATGTCTTGGACCAACCAATCAAATCCCTGAAGCAGCCCCTCACCCGTGTATGCACTGCAGCCAACAATATTCCAGTGTCGAGTTTTATCCATAGCCTCCAAGTTCAAAACCTAGACAAGTAAAATATAAACTATATTAGATACTCATGATTGAAAGAAGAAACATTCACATTGATATCTGCATATAAATTGGTTTCAACCAGATGGAAAATAATCTCGAAAGGTTTCAAACAATAGTGCTGCATATAAACTCCCATAGAAATGATGAGTAACCCTATTGCATGTTATTTTCATTAACAGTGAATACAACAATCTAAAGAACAGAGGCAGAAAAGAATGAAGCTGTTTCTGGGTGACTGATAATCAAGGCATACAAAAGCCAAGAAACATTCTAACAAACAACTACATTCACCAATCAATACAAGCTAGCCTAGAGCCTTACCTTGGCAATTTCTTGTGGAGTAAGGGCACCTTTTATGTCCTGCTTATTTGCTAGTATCAGTAAGGACGATCCTGATAGCCTCTGTCATATGAGCAAAACAAGTCAGCATCGTAGAACAATTCACGATGAATAAACAATTTCATAGAAACTCCCTCACAACATGCACAAATATGAGACATTGATGAACTTATAAGAAACATTAGTAGAAGGATAAGAATAAGAAAGGATCGAAATATGAGACTAGGTAAAGCAGCTGAGAAACATTATGGTGTTTAGTTAAGTACCGAGCGAAAATCCAGATTGCATTTACCTCTTCCTTCAAAAGATTATCAAGCTCCATTTTGCAGTCATCTAATCTTCTAAGATCAGAACTGTCAACTACCCATACGAGACCATCAGTTTGTTCAAAATAGTTTCTCCAATAAGATCGTATTGTTTTTTGACCCCCCACATCCCATATGTTAAGTGTATACCTGTCAAAATAAAAACAAACAACATTTCAATCGACCATACCATGGTAACGGAATACTGCATTTGAACAACAGATAGAAAGAAGAAGAAGAAGAAGAAGAAGAAGAAGACGAAGGAAAGGTTACTTTTGGTAAGTGAGGGTCTTGATGTTGAAGCCGAGGGTGGGACTGACGACGCTGGTGTCCTCCCCATTAATCCTCAGCACAATCGTAGTTTTTCCAGAATTGTCAAGCCCGCTGCATCATCATCAACATCAACAAAAATCAAATAAATCAGGCATTGAATTTGAATTCTCGTATTGCTCTAAAAAACAAGGTAAGGTAAGACTTACACCATGAGTATACGTATTTCTTTCTCCTTCCTTTTAATTTTTCGAATAATGCTGAGAAGACCCATTTCAGATCGATCGAGCTTCTGGATATCTACCAATTCCAACTTTGCCCAAGACTCTACAATCTACACTATACACTGTCAGCCTTTCGTTTCAGTGGGGCGCAGATGTTGGCCTTAGTCACTCTTTGGCGTTAACGTTTGTTTTGACTTTTGAAAACCAAAGTTCAAGGGAACAAAAAAACCTGAGCTCTCCCCAATGCTTTTTTTTAACGAATATGGTTTCGATTTCAACAACCTGAGCAGTGGTGGATCCAGGATTGAAACCTTGGGTGGGTTTGGGTTTCTTAAAAAAAAAACACAATATATATATAATTTCAACGGCGCGAGAGAATTTTATTATTTGAAAAAAAAATAATACACCTAGTCAAGGGGCATAGTGAGCCTTACCCTCAAACGCATATCTATACAAAACCAAAGAACAAAATCAGCAGTAGATGTCTGACTCGTATTACGGCAGATGTCAATGAACTTTGCTCTATAACTCCTTGGCTAATCATACGTTTGACTTGTATCTGCGAAATAATTGTAAAACTGGGTAAGCAGAGACATGCCATGAAGAATGAAATGTCTTATTAAGCTAGGCTCAAGTCTCTCAAGCCCACAGTTTCTGAGGTATGTCTATGACTTATTACAGTGTTGAAAAATATGTTAGGATCTTGATTATATTGTGGCAGAAAACAAAGAAAAAGAAAAGGGGGAAAAATGTGCAGCGGTATATAAAGCCAGGTACAATAAGTTTTGTTTGAATAATGTATTCTTCTCAAATTGGCTGGAACTCCATAAGTATAGCATGATCGAAACAAGTTAATACTTGCTGAGAATTGGTTTTCCAAACATGAATTCGAGCATAACAACTCCAAAACCATACACATCATTTTGATTGTATAATTTGTATTAGGAGATATATCAATCACTCTGAGTGCTATTTTCCACGCTAATAATCTTGGAGGTTAAGCATCATGTTTCCTCTATTTCTATGCAATAAAGAAAATTGCTACAGAAAAGAGTAATCATCAAGACACGTATCCAATCCTACATGTACATCCAGATCATTCCAATTACGGCGGCAAGTCAGGCAACTAGTCCAACTAAAGTTCTAAACTAAGTAACTAACAAACCAATCCAACATTCCCTAAACAACCCAGATTCATTAAACTAAGGAATCACAAACAAATAACCTAGATTCGTCAAACAATCCATACCATTTTCGTAAGCAAGTTCCACCGCAAATAACTCTACCGTCATCATTCCTCTCTCATCGACATGCACACAGAACAATCCTCAATCCCTGCTAAATCAAAACCCACGAAATTGAATTCGACATCAATCCTTAACCCTAAAATTTGCCCCAAATTGAATTGATTAAATTGAACAAAATTGAAATCATACTTACATTGAATTGATTGATTGCCCCAAATTGAAGAAGAAGAGTAGAAGACAAAACTATGGATCTAACATCTAAGGTTTGATCTCTTAGAGCAGTATAGTACGTGAGAGACTGAGAGGGAGTGTGAGAGTCTTCGTCGGGGACTCGGGGTTTTTGTTGTCTGGGACTTCGGGTGGGCTTGACACTGGGTATTACAGAAGAAAAAAAAGGAGTATACATATAGTTTTTTTTTTTTAAGCCCAAAAATTTCGGGTGGGCTTGAGTCTCCCAAGGGTGTACTTGGATCCGCCCCTGAACCTGAGCTCTCCCCGATACGGCCGACCAAATATCGCTTCATACAAAGTTACAAACTCGAACTTCTCCTCGATCTCAATATCATCTCACGTGCACGCCATGTGATTCAGTGATTCGGTTTTGGGCTAAATACAAATTACTACCCTGTGGTTTAGGTCCAAAATCAATTCAGTCCCTGAACTTCTAATTTCATCAAAAACACCCTGCACTTTCAATTTTGATCTAATAGGTCCAATTTGTTAGTTTTCCGACAATTGAGTTATTTAACTTGTTAATGTGGCTCATATATGGCCTATGTTTTATGATGTGGTGTCGAGGTGGTCTGCATAGTCAATTTAGGAGTGAGTCCTACTATTAAAAATAAATAGTTTTTCAACAAATAATCCAACTATAACTTGAACCCATAACAGAATATTAATGAATTGGACCTATTAGATCAAAATTGAAAGTGCAGGGGTGTTTTTGATGAAATTAGAAGTCCAGGGACTGAATTGATTTTGGACCTAAACCACAGGGTACTAACTAGTATTTAGCCCTTCGGTTTTTACTGACTGTGCCAGCAGATATTTCGAGCTTTGGGCTAGAACATCCAAACATACAGTTGGCCCGCCACTGCTTACCCAATAAATAGGTTGGGGTCTCACTGTCTCTAAAGGGATTCATGTCTCCTAACAATTCTTCTTTTCTTAACCTAAGACATTGACACTTTTTGCTAGTTTGGGCATATTTGAATTCATCGTAATAGTAGAGACTCATATTATTATTCGGGATGTCATCTTGAGGTTTATTGTAAACTGGGGTTTAGGTACTATGTCATCCCCATTGTATTCAACAGTTTCATCAGTTAAGACTTAAGGGCAACCGCACCAGCACCAACCCTTATTTCAAAAAGGAAAAAAAAAATCATAAAGGACAAAGGAAATTTTTTTATAAAAAAAAAATCGTATTAAAGCAAGAGAATATATTGTCTAATTTCAACTTTGTACAATCTCCTAGCGTTCTTCGAAAATTAACCATTCAATATAAATAAAGTACTCAACAACAATTGATTCCATACTGAAAAATTCATCTAAAACGTACTAGGACTCTAAATTGACGTGACAACTTGAGTTCATTTTGAGTTTGAGTTGTTTTTAGCGAGTTTGAACTATTAAATGAAACAAACCAAATTTAAGCTCTAATATATTTGGTTTATAAAGCTTATGAGTTATTTCTCGCATGAAATCACGAGATAGCTCGAACTAAGCTTGAGTTCGGCTAAGCTCGTCGAAAATTGGCTTGTTTGCTCAAGCTTTTATGAAATAGCCAAATTTTAATCTTCTCTTTTTATAATTATCATTAATCAAATATTTATTTATTTTACTGTTGCAAAAATTAATGAGATAAGGTATTGTAAAATTTATTCGAGTAGAAATCTTGTAAACAAAAAGTTGTCGCATGAATTATTAAGACACATATATACGATCAGGCAAAGTTTAAAAACCTAGAAATTACAAAGAAACGTCGGAAACTCTAAGATAATAAGATTGCAGGTGGTTATAACTTATAAGTAAATCCAACCAAGGTTAAGCTTAAACTCGTCAATAAGACAAAACCAAGCTCAAGTTTTGATAAAAGTTTGCAAACCGAGCTCAAACACGTGCCACTCATTATCTCGACAAAAGTCAAGCCAACTCCAAACATCTGATACCTAAGTTTAGCTCGACTCGTTTTTATCCAAAAAAAGAAAAAAGATTTAGCTCCACTCGTTTATAGCCTCCTGATAAGGAGCTGCGTATACTGACACTCATGTCGATTCCTTAATCTCCCAACTGAAGATTTTGCGATATTTGTTAGAGCATGTGTGACAGATTATAGTAAATGGGGATATTAGATTCGATTAGTTTATAATTTCTCTTATTCAATTTTATTATGAACTAGAAAGAAACACGACATCCTAGTATTAATTATTGAGCTGCATCGGGTCCTCTTGTTTCTGCTTACATGACAATCTAAGAATCTAAGATGCGCGTACGCTCGGTCGTGTCATTAGCGATGGATATTGACAACACGTATATGTTGTTGCATGCATGCTGAGCCTGCAGGGTCGGATGAAAGCAACAAACCAACTAATTAATTAACTACAAGTCAATTGGTAATTAGATCGAACTAATTACTTTAATTGTTCTTAAGCATGTTCGCCTTTTTTTGTTTTATATAAGAAAATTAACAAAGGCCGGCCGTTAGCTATAGTAAACGTGTTGCGTCGCTGTCAAATCCCGAACTGCTAAAACCCCAAATCCTACATAGTTAACTAAGTTCGTTACTTGCTAAGTACAATATGCATGTGTGTGTAAATGCATACATACTACGTACGTACAGATTAGTAGCTAGCTAGGCAGCTTGCTTTATAATCTTAAAAATTATTTGGACTAGGCCTAACTGTGTTGTACTTTTGTAAATGCGCAATGAAGCTGGTCAAAATTTATGGTATCCAACAAATATGCATCTATTGGAGTATTGTACGTAGCTAGAGACTCTATGTAGTTTCTAGAGGCTAGACAGTAGAGTCTTCCTCAATCACTGCTCGGAAAATTTGAAAAACTTTTGTCAATATATATATTACAATTTGATCGAGAATTCAGACTTGAAGCAATTTTTCCTTTTGTACCTTTAATCTAAATTTAAAGTTGGCTGATCAAAGTTTTCTAGATCAATCTCTGTTACTAATGACTTGGAGATCGAATGTACCACTCTTACTTTCCATATCATATAAATATGAAGAGCATGGTCGGATTGTATTCATAGTACGTTCATACGAGACATAGATGCATGCATGGCAGTTTCTCCAGCCTTTGTTCATGTAAAGTTTCTCCCGATTTTTCGGATTCATTCCCGATGACCTAAATATAAATTCAAACATATTAAAACACAGATTTGTATGAAAGAAAAATCCATATGTCGTATTAGGAAGGCTTGTACATGACCTTCGTTTCGGTGCTCAATGTAATCTACTTCGTGCTCTTACAATAATTGAGGTAATTAAATTAACTTATTCCTATTTTTGGTTGGGTTAAGATTAATTCATATGGTGCTTGAAAAAGTGACTCCAACCTTGGTGGTTATGGGGCTATTTTTCGTGACCATAGAGAGAATTTTCTTAATTAGTGTTTTTTCTTCAAATCTAAACATCCATTGAAATCCTCCGTTGTTCTTAATTTTCTTCGCTCTCCTAATTTAGTGTCATGGCAGCTTAGAATTGAGTGGATGGATTGTTTGCACTGCATTTCTCAGATGCATTTTCGATCCTCACATATCTTTCGGGAAGGTAACAAAGTTGCTGACATCTTAGCAAATCATGGTACCACATTAATAAGCATAGTTTGATGGGATTTGATTCCTCCGTTCATTGTTTCGGCTTGCAATAGTGACCGTTTATATTTTCCTCAATTTCGTTTTCATTAGATAGTTTTCTTTAATATATAATGTATTCTATTATGAAGGGTCTGGCTTTGTCCCCCTCTTATTGCATGCATCTTTTTTCTTTTTTTTTTAATAAAATGGGATGGTAAGGAGGTTTTTTGCCTCTCTTAGCCCTCTTTTTGAGCAAAGAAAAAAAAAATGGAGCTGCCTAGCTAAGGCGCAGAGTTTGCGTTACATTTGGCAACTGCATGGGCATCAGCGGTCACGAATAGGCGATATAGCTAGATCACTTGTAGATTTGAAAAGTTTCAATTTCTACAAAGTTAATTAATTCGTGTTCTAGCTAGCTAATTATTAATTGTTTAGCACATAAAAGTAATTAAGTACGTAGTACTACAGTCTATAGGCCGCTAGGGTACTTACGTGTCTAGGGGTGAGATAATAAAGTCAAAAATAGATTGGTGAACTAATTAATGAGATTTTGGCGGGAACCGAGAGCTGATGCATTGACCTGGAGGTGGAGGTGGAGGTGGAGGTGGAGGTGGCGATCGAGGAAGAGCGAGAAGGAAGCTAGGGAGGCGCATTACGTAGATTTATGGATGGATCATGGGTCAACGTGGGAGATGCAAAGCCCCTTCACGAGCCTCTCGACAACGGAGAGGCCACGACTCTGGTATTCACTTCTACGCAGTCGTGGCACAATCTCACACCACACCTCAACACTATCTCTAGCCCCACTCGTATTTATGTCATCTGTGTCCTTCTCGATCGATCATGTCTTTCTTTCTTTTCTTTGTAAATCACGTACTTTTATGCACCTATTTAGGTAGCCTGTCCTCACTCTAAAAGTATACATATACGTACTGCTCATCTTAGTGAGTATATCTATAGCTGCTCTAGCTCAGTGGTCATGTACCAGCTAGCTGGCCTAGCCTAGCCTGCCTAGCTCTTCTAACTTAATTGCTGCCGCAGCATGCGCGCTTCTATGTTATAAATTATATCATAAAATTTGATCAAGCAGGAAAGCTTCCCGGCCTATAGCTCTCCTCGATTCCTTGCTTAGCATTTACTGGCATTGCTGGGCTCTATATATAATCAGTCTTGTATTATATAGAAAGTGCATGACTAGTTTGATCTGCTGTAATATATAATAGTAGTGATCTGTAGAGACAGAAATGGGGAGGGCTCCGTGCTGCGAGAAAGTTGGGCTGAAGAAGGGGAGATGGACGGCAGAGGAGGATCAAACCTTAATCAACTACATCCATGCTAATGGGGAAGGCTCCTGGAGATCATTGCCCAAGAATGCAGGTAGGTACCTTAATCACCTACATATACTCACAGTATATATTTGTAACTAAGCTCATTATTTAGTGTTAAATGTCTGATCAATCAGCTGTTCAGTTTAAATTAAGGCTCGCTTACATTGGCTTAAATATTAATAATTTTTTAAATTATTATAGATCGAGGTAGTTTTCCAGCAGCAGCTACCTGATCATCATATAAATATCTCCTGTTAATTAACGTACAGCTAATAAAGTGAATGTGTTGTATATATACTGAAGGGTTACTGCGGTGTGGGAAGAGTTGCAGACTGAGATGGATAAACTATCTGAGAACTGACTTAAAGAGGGGAAATATTACTCCTCAAGAGGAAGATATCATCATCAAATTGCATGCTTCTCTGGGAAATAGGTATGTACATATACATGTGTGGGTGTGTACGTGCATTTCTTGTACTACTAGCTGCTAGTACGTACATACTGTTCTCACTGGCTCGCTATTACCTTCTCGATCGGCCGGGCCTGCTGTGTTTTTAACCTTTCCCTTGCCTTGCTTGCAAGATTTTATATTTATATGCATCAATATTTGTCCATCAATAGTAATTTAGGAAAAATTCTATGATACATACCCGTATCTCATACATACATTTATAAATAAGACAACAAATTTGTTGTCAAAGTAGTAATGTTGAGTCATATTTTGTGTAATCTTAGTTCTAATAATGGTAATTACACCATATACAACCTTGTTACAAGTTCTTGAAAAAAATATGTTGTCAATATTATAATTTTTGTTTAATTATATGTAAATAGTGTAAATGAATCATATGATAACTTTGTTCTCAATATTGTAATTTTAATTCAAATAATTATAATTTTTGTTTAAATATATATAAAATAAGTGTATAATAAACATCACAATACCATAGTTTGTCTCGTAATTTAGTATACTAGAAACAGCTCTAATAATCAATTATTGTAGAAGATAGTGCGGGTTTGTACGTTTTTATGTCAATATCGGCAAATAATTAAACAAATAAATTTGCTTTTGTCTGTTAGTTGTTACATATTCTTAGGAATAGACCGACTTCAATCAATTTAAGGTGGTTATTCATCTATTCGGTGAAAAGCTATGTATGATGGATTCTTTTACTTACCTTACCTACTGAATCATTCTTGCTTTGTCGTACTCCTACTGATTAGTTATTGCTATGACAAAGACGTTAAGACTAAACGTACATACATGCGAGTAACATCCTAGTTCGCCCCCTAGTTCACCAGAAATACTTTTTGCGTCGATCAGACTATTAGTGTATAGCTTATGTAATTATATGCATCATTAACTTTTTACTGTCAATTACGTACTTGCAGGTGGTCTTTGATAGCTAGTCAATTACCAGGAAGAACAGACAATGAGATAAAGAACTACTGGAACTCGCACTTGAGTCGAAAAATCGAAACTTTCAGGAGACCTCTTAATATGATGCATATGGCTACAGCAGCAGCAGCTAGTAGCAGTAGTGGCAGCAGCACCGCAGCAGATGTTCAAATGAACATGGGGATGAAATTAGGGCCTCCAACATCCAAGCGAAGAGGAAGAGGCGGTAGAACCAGTCGCTGGGCCATGAAGAAGAACAAAATTTCGTACGCTTCTACTGCCATTAACCACCAGTTGGATTGTACTCATAAAGATGATGGATCGGCAACGGTGACAAGCTCGTCATCAATTAATATGTGTCCCCCTCCACCTCCTTCAGCAGCAGCAGTTGCAGCTGGCATTGGACAAAAAGAAACACAAAATTTAGGCGGAGGAGGACCATCTGATTGCTCAGAAGGCAAAATTGATGGCGGTGGGGAGGTCGCTTTCAATGACTTCATGATGGACGCCGTCAACGAAACAATATTGGATCCAGCTGGGGCTCGGACTTTAAGTGGTGAAAGACAAAGCGATGATAATGATATCATGGGTGTTATTAGGGATGAGGATACCGGCAAACTTTTATGTGGTCCAAATAAAGTGATGACTACTTGTACTGCAGCGGCAAGTCATGAGAAGGAGCATCAGCTCGATCAGATTAGTGCTACTAATTTGAGTTCATCATCACACTCAAATTCAAAATCAAGTTATGGAGAAGCAGAAGCAGCTGCATTTGATGGGGAGGACTGGTATAATTCATGCTCTAATTACTCAGCAGGTTCAGCAGCTGCTACTTGTAATTTTGATCAGCAGAAGCAGCAGCTTGATGGAATGAATGGAACATTGGATGATGAAATGAGATGGAATTGGGAGAGTGATATCCATATGCACGACTACTTATGGAATATTGATCAGAAAGACGATGAGAATATACTCTCTTGGTTATGGGAGCATCAGGCTGCAGAGGATCATCATGATGACCATAACAATAAATCGAGATCAGAGGCCACTCTCGACGATGAACATGTCCCAGCTGACAAGCATAATGCTATTCTTGCTTGGCTTCTATCATGAGTTACGTTCAGTTAATTTTCTACCTACCCTTTGGATCCATCGATCTTTGTTTCTTTAGTTTTCTTGCTTCCTAGTTTTTTTAATAAGTTCTTGCTTCCTAGTTATCATATAAAACAGCATAAGCTTATAAGGTAGCTAGCTAGCTAGTTTTCTTTATTTTTTCTTTAGGTTGCGGAAATCATCAGAAAGATCAAGCAAGACAAAACTTGCTAGCAAGACAGTTCGTAAACTAGGCTCATAAAAAGTTGTACCATAAATCAATTGATTAGGTTTGCTGCTTCAAACTTTCAGTATTATTCTGTACTAGCTCTAGCTTTATGTAAACTAAGGGACGGCTTTTCCCTTCCGGTGCGCAACTGTGTAAGGACATCACAAGTCATGAATGTTTAATTTATATGCATGCTATGTATACCTTTCAGCTTTAATGGATTGAAAAAAAAGTCCACATCGTTTTGTTTTCTAGACGAGAGAAACGTAAGCTATAAAAAGGAAATTACCACACACACAAGATATATATTTTGATCATATTTGTGAAGATATAAAACCTTAAACCTTTCAAAAACAAAAAAAACTTCTCATAAATGGCAGAAAGAAATCAAATTTGTAATCTCTAGTACAAACATTATTTTGTTATATATTGGTACAATATCAAAACAAAACAGTCATGATATCAAATGCAAAAGTATGAAGATTGTAATTGTGATTGCTGATTACGAAATTAGAAAGAAAAAAAAACGTGAATTATTACAATCCTATATTACATACACCATACAGTCATATCATATACATAAGTATTGAGATTGTCTTTATGATCACAGAACGAAAAAGACGTGAACTGTTACAATCCTATGTTACAAATCATATCACTTACAGAAGTCTACAAATTGTCATTATGATTGTTGATTACGAAATTAAAATGAAAAAGCGTGAACTATTACAATCATATGTTACACGTACACACCATACTGTCATATCACATATAGAAATTTGAAAATCATCGTTATGATTGTTGATTACGAAATTAGAAAGAAGAATAGGTGAATTATTACAGTCTTATGGTACTTATACACACACCACCGTCGACCGGTATGATTCGACCCAAATTAACAAAGAGTGAACCGTGAAGTAGAAGACATCTATTTGAGCGTCGAGGTACGAACGTAGAACATGCACATGTAAGTTCATTAAAAGTACTTCAACGTCGACTAAAAGACGTTCCACCTCCGCGACGGTTAATTCCAGAGAAACCTAATTGACTGCGACTGCAGACTTTGCAGATATGCTGTCAATGTCATGTATAACTAGCTAAAGCTAGTGGCGGGACGCATCTATCAATCAGGACCATTCAAGAATGGCCGGCCGAGGCAGCGGTGGACCAATAACTCTTCACTACGTACCCTCTTTCTCTTACTTAATATAACATTTCATATCGGCACTTTTGAAGAACTTGGACACTTCCTCTGGTGCTGTCCTCAGGAGCCAAATTTACCGGACGGTTTACATTGATCGTTCGGTCAACAACGATCCATCCATGCAGCGCAATTAGAAGCCAGTAATTAATTATTTTGAGCTCATATATGTATATATATACATTCCCAGATCTTCTACCATGCATTCATTACCTCCATGTACGTATATGTGAAGTCAATGGTGTGCAGTGTAGAATGTATTATCTTCTTTTGTTGAACTTACACTACCCAGAAGTATAAGCAAGAAGAAGCACACAGCTGTGCACATTGTCGTTGTCCAAGTTAAAAATGAAAAGTAAGTGTGATTCTTTGTGTTCAATATGGAAGGAAGAAAAGTTATTTAGTGTTCATGTTCAAGGTTGATGCCGTAAAGAAGTTGCAAAACATGAATGGAGATCGTGATGATTGATTAGTAGTTACTGCATGGTGAGATAATATTGTTGATAATGTCGGGTGCTTAATACGTTCCATTGTACCAATAACAAGATAACCAAGCATCAATACAAATGAGATAGAGTCACTGGTTATGTAACAATGGCCTCAGGTACGTGCTAAGCAAAAATTTAAAGATAATCAATCAAGTTATAAACGAAGGGATCGACAAGAATCAGAAGATCGTAGAGGAGAGCCGTCATCAACAGGCTCATATAGTTTTATTGAAAAGTGTATAATGTCTAGAGTTTGGTCACCATGGTTTTTTTTTTGTGGTCACCATGGTTTAACTTTAGAATGTTGGTCGACCAACAAGAACGTAAGTAAGGAAGATTCATTAATTCCGGGTTATTTAGAAATCATTTTTGATTTTTTTTTTTATCAGGTAGTTAGGCCATCTCCAACCCAAAGGGCTAAAAATGGCCCTGGGGCTAAATTTTAGCCCTAAATTCTGTACTATTCATTGATCTGACATCAACCGTCTCCAACCCGTCAAGGCTAAATTATAGCCCTAAAATATATTTTAACATTTTGGATTGGTTATATATATATATATGTGCTTATTTTTTAAAGTCAATTGACTTATAGTAATTGAAATAAATTATATGATAAAAAATATTTTTTCGGTTGTATTTTTTTTTTAAAGATAATTAAAAATATCTTTAGCTAATTTTGAAATGAAATAAAACTGGAATAGAATTTTTAATATTTATTTTATTCATAACATAAGCATTTAAAAGTTACACAACAAAGTAAGAAAATGCAAACACTTGTCAGTGACAACCCTGACAATTATTAAAATCAGAAAATGCAAACACTTGTCAGTGACAACACTTAGGGTAGATGCCATCAGCGAGATAGTAACCCATGCTATAACGATGATTATTGATGTGGTAGTCTAATTGTGGTGACTGACCTTCAGTGAGCGCATCAAACAGTGGTGAACGCCCGAGGACTGTAATGTCATTTTGGGTACCAGGAATTCCAAAAAAGGCATGCCAGATCCATGTATCAAAATCCGCCACGGCTTCGAGAACGATGGTTGGTTTTCTTGATTTTCCACTAAAGCTTCCTTGCCATCCAGTTGGACAGTTCTTCCATAGCCAATGCATGCAGTCGAGCGAACCTATCATTCCAGGAAAGCCTTGTCGTTCGGCTCGTTGTAAGAGCCGTTCCAGATCCTCTCTGTTTGGTGCTCGAAGATATCGTTGCTGGTAGATGATGACGATCGTACGACAAAATTCACCGAAGTTTTCTATAGCAGTAGATTCAGCCATCATGAAGTTTTCATCAAGAGAGTCGGCCACTTGTCCGTAAGCCATCATTCAGAGTGCGCAAGTCAATTTCACATGAGGCGAAAAGCTGAGTTGCCCTTTGTTGTCACGTTTTTGCCTGAAGTAGGGGTTAGCTGACTGGACATCGTCTAGCTAGTAGGCGAAGGAAAACTTCACGCCTCATTTAGTAGCGGCGTCTGAATATTTCTGGTGGGTACACCGGATTTTCTACAAAGTACTTTTGCATAAGATCATCGTTCGCACGGGAGTGAAATCGAGGGATGTATTTACGCCCGGGAACCGACCCACCCCATTGCGGTTGTGGACGAAGTTGGTTATTTGCCAACCAAGTAGCTGCCGTCGTCATAACTTGTGTTGCATGCATTTCCATCTCTTCATCTTCTTCATCGTCTTCTTCATCCTCTTCCTCTTCTGCACGTAACCTTTCTTGCCACTTATTGAACCAATTAGAACTCATTGTCAAAGGGTTCAAACAAAAAAGTAAAAAGGTATGAATCTGAAGAAGGTGAGTAGAGACACTTATATGAGAGATATATATGAGGAAGTAGAAGGAAGATGTGAAAAAGAATGTTGAAGTCATATGTATTTATAGTGTAAAAGTTAAAAAAAAAAAAAAAAAAAAAATTTAAAGCCAACGGCTACAAAAAAAAAATAAATAAAAAAATTAAAACCAACGGCTAGCTGACGTCAACAACTAGCCGTTGCTGACGTCATGCATATGTCACGCAGCACTACACGGGTGGGCCGCCCATTTTTGATCCATTTGGCCCTAAGGGCTAAAGTGCTATCCTAAAGGCTATATTTGCCCCTTTGTTTGGCCTTTTGGCCCTAAATTTTACCCCTTTAGCCCCCACTTGTTTGGGTTGGAGACCAAAAAGGCTAAAATAAAGCCCTTTGCCCCTTTAGCCCAACGGGTTGGAGAAGGCCTTAATTAGCTGTTAGTAACTCACACACCCATGTAGTGGTATCCCAGCGCTAGGACACCTGCACCGACATTGCGGCGAAAGCCAGACTAATTCACTGCACCGCAGACGCACGAAGTTAGCTGTTAGTAACTCACACACCCATGCAGTGGTATCCCAGCGCTAGGACACCTGCACCGACATTGCGGCGAAAGCCAGACTAATTCACTGCACCGCAGACGCACGAATCCAAAGGATCCCTCAAATATGTTGGCCACGGGATGGAGCTGGGATTCGAACGCTAGACCTGGGAGTTCCAGACTAGGCCGTTAGACCAACACATCACACCACGTGGTTAAATCATTTTTGATTTTGATGTGGAATCTATTGTTTATTTTTATTTATTTATTTTTATGCAAAAAAACTATTATTAAATAAAAAAAGCCTTTGGGGTAACCAGAGTTTACAACGTCAAATAGAAGCGCATGTGAGGCATTTCTTGGTAGACCATTTGTCCACGCGATTACATTTTGAGAGCCATGACCTAGATGAGCTATAGCATCTGCTATAAAATTTGCTTCCCTAAAAACATGCATGGTTGAAGTTGATAGTTGAAAAGCCAGTGGTAATTTGTCTTATGTCTTGAATTAGTTTAGCAATTCTCCAGGGTGGTTGAATATGTCCGTTCACAGCATCAATATTTAACTTTGAGTCTCCTTCAGCTTGTACGTGTGTGAATCCATGCTGCTTTGCTGCAACCAAGCCATCCCTTAAGGCCATAGCCTCAGCTACCGGAATTGTGGTCCAACCAAAGCCCTTAGTAGCAGCAACCAACGACCTTCCAGTTGAATCTCTAATAACAAAACCACCAGCTGTGGAGTTTTGTATTTCAGATTTAGTTTTGTATTTCAGATTCATCAAAATTTAATTTAACAAAATTTGGGGGAGGGGGATTCCACGCAATGGTATTTTGTGGTTTGGGAATACCCATCACCCCAGAATTTTGCAAGCTGATGTTCATGTCCCTTAGAGTGGCAGCAGAAGCTGCCACAACAGCATTAGGGAAAGAAACTTTTCCTCTAAAGATAGTGTCATTCCTTGATATCCAAATCTGCCAGCAAGTTACAATAACTTTTGCAAAAACTGAACTGTCATATGGTTGGAAAAGGAACATTTTCTGGAATACCTTTAGGTAACCTTCAGTCCAATCGAGTGGAGGGGAAATCTGAGCAAGTCTCCACACTGCAAAAGAGAATTCACAATAGCCAAATAAATGGTCAGCAGTTTCATTGTCACTAATCACTATCACAAAGTGGGCAATAATTATCATCAATATATATAGCCAAGTTGTGATAATCAATCTCTAATTTTTAGTCTTCCCCTTAGCATCAACCAACCAAAGATTTTGGCCTTTGGTGGTATGTTTATTCAGTAAGGCTGTGCTCCTATGTTTTTCCAAATTTTCAAGTTGCAGCCAAGTGGCAGATTTGATAGTGAAGCTACCATTGGAGGAAGGCCCCCAAACAAATTCATCTTCCTGTTCCGTGACGGGAATTAGTATTCCCATAATTTGGTTAACCAAACTTACATCCACAGAAGTAAGGGAAGTGAGTAATTTACCTCTATTCCAAGTGCCATCAAAGAATGTAATCTGCAACTGTTTCATTTGTGTTGATAGTATGATGCATATTAGGAGGAATAAGCTCAATCAAAGGGTGATCCAAAGCCCAATTAAAAAACCAGAAATTAATAGCTTTACAATTGCCAACTATCAATCACATTTCTTTAAGTATAAGTTGTCTTGCATCTAGGATTCCTTTACAAGCAAAAGAACTTGATTGTTTCTTCTTGACCTGGAGAACAGAAATACTTTTAAGGTACTTTTTCCTAACGAGTTGTACCCACCAATTCTGTTCCTGTGTTAAAATCTTCCAAGCAAGCTTAGCTATTGCTGCATTGTTAAATAAGGCACTTGGGCTTACACCAAGTCCCCCCAAGTTCTTGGGAGTGCAAACTTTATTCCAAGCAACAGGGGGAGACTTAGTGTCGGAGCCCCAGAAAAAATCCCTAGCCTTATTGTCAAGAGTATTTTGGAGCATTTGAAGCAAGAAATTACATGGTTTGACATACCAGCCAGATTGGACTTGATCAAGGTTAATCTTCCAGCCCTTGAAAGTGTGCCTTTTTTCCAGCCAACAAGTTTATTTGAAACTTTAAGTAAAAGCTCCTTTCCATTAAGAGGGTCTTTCCAAAAGATGACATTGTGTATGTCTAGGTATTTGCCAATAGTGGCTTTTTGTTGTATACCAAGGATATTGACAATGTCATGTTTCAGGGAAGTAGAAACATTGGGAGAAAAGTAGACAGAAGATTTGTGAAAGTTTATTTTCTGTCCAGAAGCTTGGGAGAAATTATTCAAGACTGTCAATATAGATCTAGCAACTTTAGTAGTTCCTTTGCCAAAAATAAGAGTCGTCAGCAAACATGAGGTTAGAGACTCTAAATCCCATAGGGGAGGACAAAATACCAACCTGGAACTTACTGTTGCTAGCTAATCTGTTGAGATGCCTGATAAGTGGTTCCATAGCAAGGATAAAGATGTAAGGGGACAAGGGATCACCTTGCCTAATCCCCCTGGTTGGTGTGAAATTACCTTCAGGATGGCTATTAATAATAACAGAAAAGGAAACAGTGGTGATACAGTTCATAATTTGGTTAATCCAAATATCCATAAAACCAAAACATTTAAGACAACATACAATATAATTCCAATTGATAAAATCATAAGCTTTTTCCAAATCCAGTTTAATAGCCATTGTACCTGTCTTACCTTTTCGTTTTTGAAAATCAGAAAAAAGTTCATGTGCAATTAGGATGTTATCCTGAATGGCTCGACCAAGAGCTTTTCGATTTTGAGAAATACACTTGTTTAAAAGAGGTCTTAACATCCTGACTATTATTTTAGTAATGATTTTATAACAAACATTACACAAGCTAATAGGTCTAAAATCAGAGACCATAGCCGGTTTGTCAACCTTAGGAATTAGGGGAATATTAGTGTGATTGATTAGATTCAAGGGCCTGTTGTTTTGAAAGAAATCAGTGATCATGGGAATGACTATACTTTTTACCTCTTCCCAGCAATTTTGGTAGAAGCTGGCATGCAAGCTATTAGGGCCAGGTGCCTTATAGGGTCCAATTGTTTTGACTGCCTCCCAGATTTCCTCTTCTGTGGTGGACTGCAAAAGAGTGTCATTGTCAGTTTGGCTAGCTAATGCAAGGTTCAATAATATTAGTAAAATCATTCATGGAGTTGGAGCTGGGGGTAGTATCCCGGTGAAATCTATTCTTAAAATCACGTATTATTAATTGAGATATTTCTTGTTCTGAAGTGATCCAGAGTCCACAAGGGTCCTTTAGTTGAGAGATGGTATCACACCACTTCCTAACATTGGCCTGAGCTTGAAATTTTTTTGTATTTCTGTCTCCAAGGTTTAGCCAATTTTCTCTTGGCCTCTGTGCCCAAAAAAGTTCCTCATTTTTAAAGCATTGAAGTAGTTCCTCCTTAACCTGGATGTGTTGTTCTTGCAAAGATAAAGAAAAAGGAGACATCATTAATTGAAGTTGGAGATCATTGCTTTGTTCATTAAGGATTTCCATTTTCCTAAGGGGTTATTAACGGCATGTACCAAAAGTGGGTCGGGATTTATAGTCCAGATACTAAAGTGTAGTTAGTGTAAAGTGAGGCACGTTAATTCACAGTGACCTTTAGTTCAGGTACTGTTTGAAAAATTCTCCCCTTTTCCTAAAGATGTTTCCAAAAACATTTTTGTTCCAAGATTTAACTTGGTAATAGAACTGATTGCATATAGTGAGAAAATTCAATAGAGGATTAGCCTCCTTTTGTTGATTCCAAACTTTGTGTACTAAGGGCTTAAAGTCCTTATGGGATAACCACATAGCCTCAAATTTAAAGGATTTGCGCTTTCTCATTGTCCTGTCCTTAAGAGTTAAACAAATTGGACCATGATCTGATCCTATTATCGAAAGATTTTCCAAGTATAAATCAGGATATTGATTTAGGAAGGCAACATTGACACAAGCTCTGTCCAATCTTTCTTAGATTATAGTGTCATCCTTATGGCAGATAGTCCAAGTATAAGGAATTCCAGAAGCATTAACTGAGGTTATTCTTGAGGTGTTAAGAAAATTAATAAAGTTCATCATATAAGTAGTTATGGACTGGTTTCCACCAAGTTTTTCCTCAAGAGATTCAATATTATTGAAATCACCCATTAATAACCAAGGGTCATTTGTATCTGGTTTCAGATTACTAAGCTCAATCCAAAAATTTGTTTATTTATCTTTTTGTGGATAAGCATCAATTATATCGCAATGTATAAATCGATCATGCAGAGTTAACAAATCTATTTTAACAATTTTAGTTTTCCAAAGTAGCAAAATACCACCACATTGGCCTTGAGCAGGGATCAAGATATAATCATCAAAAGATAACTTCCTTAATTTATTTAGAATAGTACTTGAAGCCCTAGTATATAAAAGACACAGAACATCAAGATCATAAAAGGAAGTATAAAAAATGCACTGCGCCACAAAACGAGCCCAGGCGTTGCCTTTACAGTTCCAACACATTAACTTCATGGTTTAGGGGCCTTAGGAGAAGAGGCACTGTCCTCCTCAGCAATAGCATCAGCCATGCTATGGTCCTCAGTCATGTCCCTAGTGCGCTTCTTGGATCCTGAACTCATTACCTAGTCACTATCAACCAGCATAACAGCCCTTTCCATTAACAACCTTGACCAACTCATTCATATCCTCGCTATCATCTTTGACAAAATCAGAAGCCTTAGCATCACTAAAGTTTTCAAACTGCATGGTGGGCAAATAAAAATTAGATAAAAAGAAGTTCACAGCGTCATTAGGGGAGTAAACCTCAAAACCAGGGTTAGTGGGAAGTTTTGCAATCTTAGAAAAATAAGAAAAAGATAAAACAGAGGTAGAGTCATGAGAGGAAATTCTCACCACTTCCTCCTCATTGGAAGAAGCACTCTTAGCAGGTTGTCCTGAACCTTGACCAACAAGGTTACCAATGATAACTCCCTGACCAACAGCCATGTCCTTAAAAGATATACCAGGCTTGACCAGGGCTTGTTTAGTGACTTGAACAACTTTCCTTTTCCTATTATAAGTCTCAGTTGAATCCCCCATGGTAGCTTGTGGGGTGGTCTGCCTTCTCCTCTGAACCCTAGTCCAGCCCGGAGAGGGAGGGTTTGGGTCAATCTTAGAGGTGTCTTGAATATCTATGACAAAATTTGACTTTGCCGGCTGGGGAAAGTAAATAATCACTTTCTCCGAAGCGAGTTGCCTAATGTCTGGGTCAACCTCTATATCCTCTGGAACTATATCCTCATCACCATCCTCCTTATCCACCAGGACAAAGTGCTTATCCTTCTTCCTAAATGGGCAGCTCATATTCTTGTGCTTATAGCTACCACACTCAAAACACACCTCAAAAATGGCTTCATAGGACAAGTAGAGTTTAGCAGGTTAACTTCCAAGGTCAAAGGGAAGATCTCCCTTATCCTCCTCTCGCACCACTAACACTCTCTTCAGCGGGGTACGAAGATCAATCTTTATGCACACACGAGCAAAGATGAAGTTTTCACTCTGTTCAGTCTTCTCATCCAGCTTGATGAAGCGTCCTAGAACCTTCACAATTGGTTGAATAGCCTGCTTACTCCAGTACTGAAGAGGCAGATTTGGAAGTTTGACCCACAAGATAAGGGTTTCGATGGTAGTGGTGCAGGCATTGAAACCCGGAAACCAGTCCCATAAATGGAAAATGCGTCCCTTCACAAACATGGACAGTTGTCCAGGACAAACTCAACATCTTAGAGATGTTGGAACTCGAGAGAATACCAACCATTGATAAGTTGGCACATTTTGACAGTCCCTTGAAGGTTGGCCCAGTGTTGGTTACACTTCCTAACTATCTTCCTAGGGGAAACCCTTTTACCAAATATTTTGGCAATGAGGACATAGTTGCTAAGGTACTCTTTACTAGCTACAACATGTCGGGGAATAAAGACAGTGGTTTCATTGCTGTCAACAACAATCCTTATGCCACCAATATGAGTGACAAAAGGAGGTTCATTTTGGTTAGGACTGGGGAAAGGGTTGAAAACAACAGGGCTCCTGGGGCTGGAGGGACTTGCTTGAGCTAAGGCGTTTGGACTAAAAGCCATTGCATGGTGAAGAACATATTGAGAAAGGAAGGATTGTTTAGGGTGGATAGGTGACATGAGAAGGATGTGATGAAGGTCAATATTTATACTTCCTTGTGCGTGGGTAATCGGAAAGAGGCTCTTAGGAAATTGGTAAGTTCCAAAGAGGAACCAAGCGTGCCATCGGAGAAACAAACATTTCCCATCAAAACGAGGCATAGTAATCATTGTCCATCTAAGGCAATTAATGCTAACAAGTAATAAGAATAGGAATCGATTTGTAGTTATACTTGATAATCGGAAATAAGATAGGCCAAACCACCCAAGACAAACATTAAAGTAAGTGAAATTGCATTGGAAATGATAGAAGCGTACCTGGTTGGTGAGGGTCATGTTGGGTATAGCACGCAGCTGGAAATCATCAAACAGCTTCTCAGAGCAAAGCTTCCTTTTGTGTTGATCCATATCACGACATATCAGGATGCAGAGATTGCTCATAGAGTAGACAACTATCAATAGGTTCAGAGTAGTTTTGGCGATAGCAGAGCAAGTTGGTTTTGGTTGATTGTAAATCTTTTGGGTCAGAAGCATTGGAACTAGGTATGGTTTTAGGAAGAAGAGGCCATATGTTTGAAGATGGGTTTGAGAGGTGATCTGTGTGGTGGTGCAGGGGCCTGGCCATGGTGGCCACCACCAACCCTCTCCGGTAGCATGAAATCTAGAGTGAACGTACCCTAGAAGGGCTCTAGGGTTTGGGAGAGAAGCACATGTAGCGCGTGTCATGACCCTCTAGGTTTTCAAAACAGAGATTGTTATATATGCTTCTAATCTATTGTTTATGTCTGTATCCGTTTGTGCTAATAAATGCAAGGAAAGTCATTACCCTAAGTAGTAAACATTTTAGAATTATTGGCAAGTCCCAAAGCCTTTCTTTTTGTGTAGTTCAAGAAAATCCCTGAACTTTGACCCATCTCCATTTGAGATTATTCTATGCTAGAGAATTAAACTTGGTAAATACTACTGCATGAGTCCTTTTCTTTTATGCCTCAATACTCCCTTTCTAGTTGAAGAGTGGATATTGTAAACTCCCAACTTGTTAACAAGAAATTCAAAGGATGTCTTACCTAATGGTTTTGTAGAAATGTCTGCAATCTGTTGTGTAGGCTGTTTCAATCTTTCCTGACTTTATGTATTGTCGCACCACATGGCAATCCAAATCAATATGTTTAGTTCTCTCATGGAATACTGGATTTGCTGCAATGTAGAAGGCTGATTAATTATCACAATGCAACTTTGATGGTTTTGAGTTGGTAATACCAAGATCTTTCAAAAAAATTTGTAGCCAAACTAAGTCATAACTGGCCTCTGCCATGGATCGATACGCAACTTTTGTAGTTGTTAGTGTAACTATGTCTTGCTTTTTGGTTTTTCAAGAGATTAAAAAATTTCTAAGGAATGTACAATAACCAATGACTGACCTTCTTGTACCAGCCAATTTGAATCACAATATGCTTTTAGCTCAAGAGCGCCTTTTACCGGAAATAAAAGTTTTTGTCCAGCAGTTCCTTTCAAATAGCGTAGGACACGAAATGCAGCTTCCATGTGTGGTTTTCGTGGTTGATGCATGCAACCACTCAATACATGAACTGGAAACACAATATCAGGCCATGTCAATGTAAAATAAATAAGGCGCCTACTAACCTTCTGTAATGTGAAGATAGCAATTCCCCATTAGTGGGAGATAATTTCAAGTATAGCTCCATAGGAACCGCATCTGGATGTGTTCCAAGAATTCATGAGTCATCAATTATCTCTAAGGCATACTTTCTTTGAATTTCTTGGAACTTGCCACTTCTATGCCAAAAAAAAAAACTTGAGATTGCGAAGATCTTTGATGTGAAATCGTTGATGTAGGAAATCTTTAAGAGACTGGACAGTTGTGGGATCATTTTCTGTAATATCAAAATGTCATCCATATAGATTAAGATAACAGTAAAGGAAGAATTAGTGGACTTGGTGAATAGTTTGCCATAGATTGCATAAAACTGGTATCTTGAAGAGTAGTGGCCGGTGAACCCCTCGAACCAATTCCTAGAAGCTTGGTTTAAGCCATATAATGATTTGTTTAGGCATCACACCAAATTCTCCCATTGTCAACTAAATCCAAGAAGTGGGAGCATGTTTCTTCATCCAAATCACCATATGAAAAGGCATCCTGAACATCAAGTTGGTGGAGAGGCCAATGACGCATACTTGCAATGGCAAGCAAGCACTGAAAGGTGACTAACTTGTTTGTAAGAAAAAAGGTTTCATGATAATCGAAGCCCTCCTTTTGTGTATATCCTTTAGTGACAAGTCGTGTCTTGTAGCGCTTAATGGAACCATCTGAACTATATTTGATTTTGTAGACCCATTTGCAGCCAATATTCTTCTTTCTTGCAGGCAAAGGGGTTAGTGTCCAAGTATTATTTTGCTCAAGAGTTTGTATTTTCGTGTTCATTGCCTCTTGCCATCTAGGATCTGTCTCAGCTCAAGAAAAGGAAGTAGGTTCTTCATTTTGAGATTTACGGGCTACAAAATAGTGGTGAGCAGAAGACAATTTATGATAAGTAAGAAAATTAGGGAGGGAATAACGTGTGCCTTTACCTTGTGTGGAAGAGGTGTCTGAAGAAGGTGATGAATCAAAGGTGGCATGATAGCAATGAAAATCCTTAAGAACATATATATATATATATATATATCTATGGTGTTTTATTTCAGAACGATGAGTGGGTGCATGGTGGTGATGGGGAATTTAGAAATGAAGTGGAGCCCGTCGGTGGAGTTGAATGGGCAGTTTTAATCCCAGTGGATTGCTGAGGGCTAGAGACAATAGCAGGAGGGGTTGCGGGTATGATTGCAGGGGTATTGTCAACCCTCTTTGGTGATGACAGTGATGGCTGAAGATTGAGTGGGGAAAGCTAGTTATGGTGTATCTTGTACTGGTAGTGCAGAACCTTTTCTTTTAAAGGAATAAAATTTTGTTGCTGAAAGGGAAATGTGTCTTCATGAAATACTGCATCTTGACTAGAAAATGTTTGTTGAGTGGTTAAATTATACAGACGATAAGTTTCTGCCCAAAAGATTAACCAACAAAAATGCATTTATGTGCTCTTTGACCAAATTTATGTGAAGGAGTGAGATTATTAGCAAAATATAGGTAGGCAAAAACTGGCACGCCCCGGACCCGGTGTCAGTGGGGTTTAAGCACCTAACGCCGAATTCAATGTATGAGTGTTATAAAGCAGAATGTAAATAAGTTCTTCCTCCTCGGCTCTTCATTTTAGGCTTGTCCAACCCATTTCTGGCTCGATAAACTCTTAGTACTTCTCTGCAAAAGATATTAGAGATGGGTGGGTGAGCAAAACCACGCACTCAGTGAGTAGATCATGTAATGTGCCAGTAAAGTCATGTCATTTTACACACGCTAGAAAGTAGTATATCTTATAGTCATTAATTCATACCAAATCATCACATCGCATCATCCCTTCTTATTGATTATCCTTCAATCTAGTGTACCCCACGGGAACCCTAATGCCTTTCCCTAGACCTATACCACCATGTGACACATCCTTACCTCGGTATAATAAATCAAGAAGCTCTCATCTTCCATGACCAGTCAAACAATGGATCCAACACATATTATATATAAACCCCACATATTTTGCAAATAGACATGATTCACTTGAAAAATAGAGAGATATTTTGCAAATAGATAAAATCATGCTTTTCCACCATTTTTGTAGCAAATAAGGCCCTGTTTGGATGGCAGGAAATCATGGTATGGAATGAGAATTAATTTCATTTTCCATTAAGATGTGTTGTTTGGTTGTAAATAGAGATTGGAAAGGAAATAAAAAATGAGATTTGTCTGGAAATTGACTCCCTCATAAAGCCTGAATTGAATTACCTAGTTAGGGGTGGTATTCTAATTCCATTTCTCCCTGTCAAAGGCAAAATTACATAAATTGCCCCTCTAAAAAAATTAAATTCCCCCGCCATTATTCTTTTCGGGATCATAGTTCCCGCTATTGGATCAACATATAAGATATCGCATAACCCTTCTTCTTCCTACAACTGCCGTCGTCTTCTTTAAGCAATTTGTCGAAGTCTTCTACTAACAAAGGTAATCTTCTACAGAATTATTTTTGTTATTTTTTTATTTTTTAATATATTCTCTTCGAATTCCTTTCTTCTGCTCCTGAAGGACGAAGATGATACATCAAGAATATGATTATCTTCTTCTTCAGATCTGAGCAAACAAGATACAAGTTTTTCATTTATGATTATCTATTGTTTTATGTATGTTTCGATCAATTTTGTGGGATTGTTATTGGATTACGAATGATAGAATACCTGTTTCAGTGAATAGGAGTTCTTATTGGTTGTTGTGTCTGGTGAAAAGTGAGTTCAAAGGTCGATCTTCTCTCTATTTTATCTGTTCATCTGGAATAATTGTACCTATTTTTTTTTGTTCTTTATCATTTGAGTTTGACGTTCATTTGATTACAAGATTAGAAACACTATTATGTTTATATAACATGAATCATCTACAATTGGGTCAAGCCCCTATATACAATATGATAGACGTAAGCAATTTCTGTGGTTTTTTTGTTTTGATGTTATATTTGTACTTTAAATTAGTAAAAGGGTGTTATTGGAAATTACAATTTTCTATTTCATTCTTATGACTTACCAAACACTACGATAGGAATGGAAAAATTAATTCCAGAATTTAATTTCCAATATGTTCCAAACACCCACATGGAAATTCCAAAACCTATTCCATTCCATATCAGTTTGGAAAGGTAAATAAATCCTTTTCCTGTTTCGACATTCCGGCCAACCAAACGGGGCCTAAGAATATTTGAAACATATTACATAACCCATTCACCTCGACAATACGAATCGCCTCACAGAACACCGATCGTAAACCGAGCCTTCTAGAAAATACAATTAGATCTAACTCAAACCTCCATGGATGGAAAGAGGGAATCAAGACGAATCCGTAGCCTTTCGCGGATCCTGAATCAGAATTACAGTCAAAAGTTATGATCCATCGAAGTTTTAGAGAGAGAAAACTAGAGAGAGAAAATGAGGAGGGAGAGAGAGATGGTCTCTAACTCTTGGGGATGGAAAATGGTATGGAAAGAAAGAAGAAGCAGCTGGTCCCATCTATTTATAGCCAAATATTGACACGTGTCGACCAACGATTAGTCCACTTGGTGCCACGTGTCAACAAGCACCAAACCATGTGCCACTTGTCACTCAAAGACAAAACCTCCTTCACCCCTTGACATGTGTCAGGTGACTAGCCAAAATGGCTGACATCATCATCAGCTGATCTCTCCCCTTACGCCACTTATTAGCCCCACCAATCGGAACACGCCAGGTCAGCATGCTATTTTCTTCCAATTAAACTTCAAAAATTCCTTAAAAATAGCTCAGGAACCCGAAAAATGCTGCGAGCTCGTGGCAACCTCTGATTTCCATTTCCAAGCTCAAAAATAAAATTTGACCAACTTTAAAATTCAGGATCTCACAAAAACACACAAGTGATTATTAGTGGGAGGACGGTGGAAAAGTAACTCATAAGGGGATTTATCAGACAAAACTTGTGTGGGCAGACGATTGATTAAGTAATCTGTAGTGAAGACATACTTCCCCAAAAATCAAGAGGTAGATGAGCATGAAATCGGAGTGCACGTGTGATTTCAAGAAGATGTATTTGATTACGTTCCACTACCCCATTTTTTTGGCGGGTGTAGACATAAGTGTGCTGATAAATGTTACCGGATAAATGATACCTTATTATGCCAAATAACTTTTCATAAAGGCAAACTCGCTACCATTATCAACACGAATAGGGCTGTCAATGGGTCGTGTCGGGTCAATGTATTTATCGTGTCGCAAGATACAAACCCAAACCCAACCCATTTAATAATCGTGTCAAAAATTTAAACCTAAACCCAACCTATTTATTAAACGGGTTACCCGTTTCCAACGGCTTAACCCATTTAACAAATACGTCGTGTCATGTTAGACAAAATGACCAATTTAATGGTTAACAATGCGACCCATTTAACTAAAAAAATGTATAAAATGGTTAAATTCACTAGAAACTCCACAAGACGAAGAATATAAATAATTATATATATTCATAAATAATTAAATCCAGTAATTATAAAGAAAAATATTTCAAATTGTCTAATTCTATGATCAAATACTCCCAACGTCCAAAATTTCAAGAAGAAATATAGCATAATCGGGTTATACGGGTTCACTTCGTGTTGGCAGGTTGACCCATGACCGACCCATTTATTAAATGGGTCATGGCAGGTTGACCCACGACCGACCCGCTTTTTAATCGTGCGGGTTCAACCCGCTTTATTTCGTGCGGGTTTCGAGTTGTGTTATCGGGTCGTGTCGGAATTGACAGCCCTAAACACGAATAGTTTTGAAGTGTGGTTTAAATTGATTAGCAACAAAGGAAAATAATGATTTGAGAAGCTTATGTGACACATCAAAAGAACCCAAGTGCAATGAGTATAATCATCCACAATTGTCAAAAATTAATGTGCTCCAGAGTGAGGCAATTCTATAAGGTCCCCAAATATCATAATGAATTAATTCTAAAAGTTCGGTACTAAAGGTACAACTCAAATGAAATGGCAACCTTGTTTATTTAGTCAAAGGGAAAAATTTACATTGCTTATTAGAACCAAAACAAATATTTGGAACTAATTCAGATAATACTTGAAGACGGGCAACTGAGGGATGGCCAACCTGTTTGTGCCAGAGATCATATTGGGTAGAGAAGACATTGAGAGACAATGGGAGAGGAGATTTGATCATGTTTAGGGAAAGATAATAGAGGTCACCATTCCGTGCACCCAATCCAATCATCCTCTCGGAATCCAACTTTTGTAAAAGGCAAAAATCAGGGAAAAACAGGATACGACAATTTAAGGATCTGGTTAGTTTAGCAACATATGCCAAATTAATATTAAAAAAGGGTACACAAAGTATGTCTTTAAGTGTAATATTCTTGTCAAAGGAAACGAAACCAATAGAATCAATGTGGACTCGTGTACCATTTGGCAATTGCACATATGGTATGAGATAAGAAAGATTGTGAACTGATTATATGATCTGTGTCGCCGCTATCGATTACCCAAGCTTTTGACAAATCAGATGTATATTGAGAATAATAATAAAACAGAAAAGACAGACCTGCAAAATTTGCTCGGGATTGATATTAAGCGGTACCGCCATTCTGAATTGTCTCCATGATCTTTGTGTATTGGTCCAATGTTAAACTTGGGGCAACAGGTTGAATTTGTTCGTTGGATAAGCCATGGTGACTTTGCACGTTGTGGGCAGCATGTTTGGCTCTGTTTGATGGTTGTTGATGCTTCCAGGATTGATATTGGGGTTTCAATCCTCCCCCTAAGAATTGTGGTTTGGATACTGTTGAGGATTGCATTGATTGCTTCAATTCTGCTCTGTCAAGTTTGGGCTTGGAATCTAAACTCTAGTTGTCTTTATGCTAATTATGACTTGGAGTCTTGGAGGAAAACCGTTGAGAAAGTAGCATTTATCAACTGTATAATTTCATAATTACAGTAGTTGCAACCCCTTTGATTATTTCCTTAAGAGAATTTGTTGGGTGGTCTTTGTGAGGCTTGGCCTGAAGTAGAACTATCTCTGTAGTTGTTGATAGCTAATATGGGGCACGTTCTCTGTAGTACCCTGAGTGATGGTGAGTTCTCGCTGTTTTTCTTCTTATAAAACAAGGGACTATGCCTTCTTAACAGTTGGGGGAGGATTCATGAGGATTTGTTCTCTTGTGGCTGCATATGAGTCGTTTAGGCCCATTAAAAATTGCATCAAGTTTTCTCGTTCTTCTTTCTCACCCAAGGACTTCTTTGCTAAGCAGATGCATGCTTCTTTAATGGTGTGGTAGGAGGCTAATTCAGCTCATAATCCTTTCAATTTTGTGTAGTAAGCGATAAAGGCAACTGATCTTGTGTGTGTAAGGCTACATCATTCTTGATCTGAAAAATTCGAGGGGCATTACATTGAGGAAAATGTTCGTTGAGATCAGTTCATACCTCGATCATGTGCGATTTTAGCATAGATGACACTGTTGGCAAGGTCAGGCTTGAGTAAGTTTAGGATCCATGATAGGATCATATCATTGCACCTCTTCCACTGTTGATACTCATTAGGATGTGTAATTGGTGATGGGCTGATGGCTTCTTAATTGTGCCATCAATGAATCATGTTTTGTTTTTTGCGCATAAGGCTAGGCTCATGGAGTGGCGCTATGTGCCATAATTATCTCCAAATAATGGTTCTGGTATCAAAACCATGTCTAGGAGAGATCTAAATGATGAATGAAATAGGGATTGGTGGTATCACTGCCGTCCTAAGCATCATTTCCTTTGGTATGTTTCTGATCGTTGTCCGGGGGCATGCTTCCTTCTCCCATGGTGAGGTAAGTGTTTGTTGCTAGGGTTTATTTTGGCGGCTAGTGTTGATGAGGGTTGCATGTTAAGAGTCGTGATACGTTATCAATGTCTTAGATTTGGTATCAATGAATAGATGTGTCTATTGATTGAATGAGATATTACAAATAAATAGGAGAACGGATTGCTATCGAAGTAAGGATACACTGCATATATATCTATATTATTCTATGCTAGAGAATTAAACTTGGTAAATAGTAGTACTGTTACGCCTTTGAGATAATAATATTTTCATGGGCTAATAACATTTTCTGGCCCGCGTTTGTTTGTACTAGGCAGACCCGTTGGTTTACAAATGACATGGCCCGTTACTATTTTGCTATAATCGATCGACGGCGTCCCATTTCCTCGTTGACACTTTGGCGCGGTTTGGGGATGTTGAACCCTAATAGGCTCCGGCTCCGAGCCTTCACCGGTAACAATCTTCGCTCTCTACCTTTCTTACTTACTTTGCCCCTTACAAAATTCAACAGACTCTGAGCATAACGCTTTTGATTCTTTTCAGGTAAACATGGCTTCATTTCACTGGCAGCGGCAAAGCTTCGGTACTTACTTTCTTACACCCTCACTCTCCCATCAGAGTTTTATGTGCTTTCCAGTTTCTAGTAGGCGATATGCAACTTTGTCTCAGGATTTTGCTTTGTACACTTGTCCTCTCTTTTTGTTAAAATTCCGTATTTAATTATTTAGAAGGAAACCTTGCAGTAATCATTTCTGAAGCTTCTGTTTAGTTTATGTGTGCTGTCAACAATGAAGCTAGCTAGTGTTGTCTACAATTGCTTAATTCAAATCCCACCACATTTTTTTGCTCACTATGGCAATTTCTTAAATCAGCTTTAGAAACAAATCAATTTGCTCTTTTGGATGGCAGATGTAGTGCTTGGATAGATAATTCTATCAACACATTCATTACAAGGGCATTGTCTTCGTCTTCTGGAGATGATGACTTCTCAGAATTGGGATCCCCTGTGCCTAAAGCTGCAACTAGTCTTCCGAAGTTGATGACGGAGAAACCTGAGCCTTATAATAAGGTATCCTCAACATGTCCCAACGGGGATACTCTGTGATGTTTGTTTATTTGGCTCGAGCTTTGTTAAAACTTTACACATCCAATGAAGTTACTGTGTATGCTTGAATTTCCATGATTATTAACATGTCATGCGTACTTACAAATTTCAATTTCAATCAGAAAGCTAACCGTAGGAGAAAACCGTCTCGAGTGCCGTTAGAAAGCAGCACCAGCTTGAAAAATGATTCCTCAAAACTGGGTAACTCTAATCTAACCGCCATTCCAGGCTTGAAAACTGCAGCAATGTTTCATCGCTTTACATAGTCCAGCTCTGTTAATGATAAACATATGCATTATGCAATCAACCTTCCCCGGTTAAAGAAGCTCTTTCTGTTCTTACTTAAATCTCACATGCTTCTTTGGGGTCAAACCAAAGCAGCTAGATCCATGTGATATTGATACTTGAGTGGAGGTTTATTTCAATCTACTTTTAACTTCCCCATCCTCCTTTTCCATTGTTGTCTAATAAGTATTCAATGTGCATGTTTAGAGAGTGTAGAAGCAAGCAAGAGACCTTTTTTGTCTGATGAGGTTTCTGTAAATTGCTTCGGTCCTACAATTAGTCCACTAGTTGACAAAGAGGCAGTTAGCATTAGGATTGCCAACATCAACTCAGAGACCACTGATTCTGCGATACATTCTATGTGTACGTCCTATGGTTGCTTGGAGGGGCTTGTGCGAACAAAAGAGGATGCAGTGGATGCCTTCTTTAGCGTTGAGGACAATGCTGACATAGACAGCATAGTTGCAAAGTATGAAACTACTTATATTCTTTTGATTCCATGGTTGCTGTTGCATTGTCTCTCACTGCATAACTATTAAATGCGGTACTTTAATCTAAAAGTAGGACAATCACTGTGGGTGGCCAAACTCATTTCACCCTGATTATATTCACTTTAGGTGGAAGAGGGTTTGTACAATTTTTTCAAGTACTACTTCTGTTTGACATTCTAGATTGGATACCTAGAGCAGCAAGAACTTTACCTAAGAATTTGTTGATCTGACACTGAATCAAGTCCTGGTTAAGTGTGAGGTGGAGATGATATTGGTGTCGATCATATTCTTCTGTTTCTCATTTTTATTTATTTTTTTATCAAGTAATGCATGAATAAGTTTCTAAGTTTTGTTCTCATTTCTGTTATGCGTATGGCTGCCAGGTTGAATGATACAGTCATGAATGACCATAAGTGGTCAGCTAAATTACATCATAGAGACTCCACTCCTGCTGTGATGAGCAAGGAAAGTAATGGTAACTTTAATGTGGGATTACATGTAAGCCGTCAGTTGGCTGAAGTGAGAAGGCAAGTTACCATGAAGACCGTGTGCATAGAAGATTTGGAGTATCTGCATAATGCCTTGGTGCACCTTGAAGCTCATTCTTGCAGCAGGACTAGTATTTCCAAGGATGACTGAGCTTGGAAACCATGCAATTGCTAATGTTTCACATAGTGATACTACGAGAATTGTGAAAGTTAACCAAAAAATTTTGGATGCCGATTTTTGATTTCTGATTTGTTCAAATTGACATGCAGGGTCTTGAGGTTTTGTAGTAGTAAGAGGTTCAATGGAGTTTAGATTTTGTAGATATCTGAGCCATAATGTCTCAACAGTCTGATAAAGTACCTTGTTCTTTCCTTCTTTTTTTGTTTTTTGTTTTTGTTTGCTTTAAAGAGATCTACAGAGGCGGCACTCAGGGCAAACCACATTGTTGAAACACATTTCCAAATCCTGACACTCTTCTACCGTTTATTTTGCTGAATGTCCCAGCAAATTATTTAGCTAGCTCAAAAAGATGAGATTCTTTCCCGATGGAGACATACACTAAAATTGATTTAAATTCAAGAGCATGGTAGAAGAGAGATAAGCTGTTAACAATATCAAATAATTTACATGAGAGGAAATCAAATTTGGAACCTCTAGGACTTGGTAAATAACAATTTACATGACTGATTTACAATAATAGTATAAAAGTTGGATGAGTTATCCCCACTCCCCAGAATGAAGGGTACATATTTACTGAAATATGGTTACCTTTTCCACCCCCACAGTTAGCAGCACCATCTGCAAATAAAGAGAAAGCCTAAAGCTTGTATGGCACTCCAGAATCTGCAAGTTGCGCAAGACCTCACCTAACAATAACTGAAGCATTTAATCTGCAGCAGAATGATTCCCCTTGACATCCATATTCATCATCCTGCATGATTTTTCTGCCTTGAAGTCAGGCTCTGAGATACCCATAGAAGAACACTCACCAATCTGGTAATCCCTTTCATCAACTAAAGATTTCATATAGGAGCATGGCCTCTCCTCGCCTTCAATACTATGCCCTGAACCAAATGTCAACTCAAAAGATGGGGGACCAACAGGTTGTGTTCTCATCTGCACTGACCGTAAGAGTGCAGCCCTCCTTAAGTCAGCTGAGTGGCAAATGTCACTAGGTGATGATGGGAATCGCCCCTCTGAATCAGAGCCTCGTTGACGGGACTGTGAGCAGTTGAAATTAGTGAGAGCGCAGCTATGTGAAGGATGCGAACTAGTCGAACAAGTTGAAGGAAACCCAGTAAGTGGTCTTTGGTACCTATACGGAGAGACTGGACTAGAAGGGGTGCTCTCATGTTGTGAGGAGAACGTGTTTATGGGGTTCTCACAGAAGCGAGAGTCATCTGAGTCCTCTGACATTGGTGAGTATTCTAAGGGCATATCATCCCTGGAAACATAAAGTTAAGCAAAATAAAAATAAAGTGAGCATAATAAAGGAAAGGAAACACAGTTTTCTCTTTACTAGAAAAGATCAAAACGGAAAAAGCAGTGCCATCACCTATTAGCAGATCTAATATTTAAGGAAGAAAACAAGCTGAAGGGATGCTCAGATCATTGATGCTAATGTCTTCTATCTGACTATGATTCAAGCTGTCTACTTATCTAGAAAAATTCAACAACAACAAATCCATACTAGTAAGCAAATAGAGTAATTTTGAGAAGAGAAAAAGAAACTAAACGTGCGGACTAGACCGTGCATGCTACTAGCCTACTACTATGTTATCTGCATTTCCAGAAAACTTCAAAGTAGGCAGATTTAATTTAAAGCAACATCAGGGACAGCTATAAATTGAACTCGACGTCTCTCAAGAGTTGTGTAGCACTACGTATCTATGAGACTATGACCCAAACTGAAATTATCCTGCTGGTTTACCACATGATGACATGAACAAAGGGCCAAGATTGAGTTCATTATACTAAGAAATATTATCACATTCTTGCAAACTTAAACTAATACAGTCAAAGTAATTAAGCTGAGCGGCATCATTAGGATATGAAGTGAGGAGGAAAAATGCAGAAGGCTACCTTGCATAAAACATGGTTTCAGACCTTGCAGGAGATTCCATGAGATTGTCAGGGAGTGGATCTCCAACAGTAAGTCCATTCAAACTAGATGCCATGATCTGCACAGGAAACAATTGAGTGAGGGATTGAAACAGCTATAGAGTGACTGACTGGAGTGGAGACTATAATGTCATTGATTGTTTGCAATGCCTCAGCTAAAGATGATATGTTTAATTGAGAATAAGGCAAGAGTTAGTTATAAAAGAAAATTGACATAGGATTGTTCGATTCAGTCAAATTCCAGAAGACGGAGGAGAGAGAAGAAGAAAGGAAGATTGTTTGAAGCAATCTCAAAGTAATAATGAAAAAACCCTAAATTAAAGAATGATTAGAAGAGAAGACCTCGCTGAGATAACGCTTGTGAGAGTGGAAATTGTCGAGGTAAACCTCATCTTCAGGATCTCTGCTTCTCTTTCCGGATGCAGATGCAGATGCAGATGCGGGGGTCGATGGTGACGGTGATGATGAAGATGAACATTCTGAAATGTTCGCTTCTGCTACTGAGCTCGGTTCTGGACGCATTACTACTCTTTCCCCTGCTCTACCAGATTCATTCATTTCATCAAATCAAACGCACTCGACTCCCTTTATCAGAAATCGAACGACATCGTTTCCCTCGCCCAATTACCTTTTTTATTATTTTTTTCATTCTATTCGGCCAAATCAAAAGAAGAGAAAGTCTCTTTGCTTTACATGTAAATCCCAACTTTGTCCTCACGGAAAGTATGCTACTTGGCCAATTCTTAGGTGCGGGTAGCCGCACCACGTGTACGGTGCGGCTGCCCAATCAAAGCTCAGGAATTTTTGTCTTTGTTCCGAAATTGTCCCTGATTTTTAAATGTGAAATACCAAAAATACCCCCCTGCTAGGGGAATGATTGGCCTGCCGCACCACGTGGCGGTGCGGCTGCCCCACGCAAGAATCACTCATGCTACTTTGCAAAAAAGCAGCATATGGAAGCAGCACAAAAAACAATTAAAACTGAAAAAGTGTGTAGCTGGGAATGAATCAAGGGAGGAGCCTCCTTGTCCTTGGTGGCTTGGGGACATGCCTACACTTACCAGTTTCATATTCATCAATGCATTCTTGGTAGAGTTTTAGGTGATTAATCTTATTTATTTGGACCGTCGTTATCCTTATCCACTTAAGTAATCTCCTCCCTCTTCCCCCTCCCCCCACAAAATGTAACAGATGGCAACACATGACTCTGATTGGTTTAAAAAATGACTAAAATGAAATTGTAGAGCAAACGCCAAAGAGTTTGAGTTTACGAGAAAAGGCGAGGAAAGCGACCCGACTGTGACTCTGAACGTGACGGTGACTGTCCGTCATATAAAAGCTGAGAGCAGAGGCAGCCGGGGCACCCAGTCCTTGTTGTTGTTCCCGCCCTCACACCTTAACACAAAAACACGAACGAGAAGAGCTCCAGCCTCCAGAGGAGAGGAGAAGAGAATGAAGTACGTTTTGGTGACCGGAGGTGTGGTCAGTGGCCTCGGCAAAGGCGTCACTGCCAGCAGCATAGGCGTCGTTCTCAGAGCCTGTGGCCTTCGCGTCACCTGCATCAAAATTGGTTCTCTTTCCATCTCTCATAACTCATAAAAATCTCCATTTTTCTTCAATTAAAAGTTTGTTAATTTTGTATGACATCCAACAACAACACTCTTGCTTTGCACCTGCATATTCGTAATGGGGTGGTTTCAAGATTGTTGCTTTCAGTTTATTCCTTACTTTATTTGCCAACAAAACAATTAATCTGCAGATCCCTACTTGAATACGGATGCCGGTACCATGTCTCCCTTTGAACACGGCGAGGTTTTTGTTCTTGATGATGGTGGAGAGGTATTTTACTCTTATTCCTCTTTGCAATACTCTTATTATTTGTCCACACATTACTAATTGACCTTAAACTCTATTCTTCATAGGTTGATTTAGACCTGGGTAACTACGAACGCTTCGTAGATGTGACTCTTACTAGGGACAACAACATTACGACGGGCAAGATATATCAGGTGCCTCCTATATCTTTTGAATCCTCACATGTCTACTTTTGTTGTTGGTTTTATTAAATGTCATAAAAAACTAAACTGCAATTTCCTCTTCTTCTTTTTTGTCTTATCAGTCGGTCCTTGACAAGGAGCGGAGAGGAGATTATCTTGGAAAGACTGTGCAGGTGATGAAGGACAATCATATTTTTTGTTATCCTCAACGCTTAAAAGTACTGATGACTGGCTTCCTGTGGTCTTTGAGTGGATGTAGGTAGTTCCACACATCACCGATGCCATCAAAAATTGGATTGAATCTGTTTCTCTCATTCCTGTGGATGGAAAAGAGGGCCCTGCAGATGTTTGTGTTATAGAGTTGGGCGGAACTGTGGGTAAGCAATAGCGAAAACATAAATACATTTGGTGACTCATTATTCTTACTCTTTATCTGCAGCAGATAAAGTTTCTTTCTTTTTCTTCTTAGGGGACATTGAATCAATGCCATTCATTGAGGCTCTTCGGCAGTTGTCTTTTTCGGTCGGTAAGGTTTTATAAGCTGTTCTTTGAGGGTTTTTGTTGATTCTGTTTATGAGATCATCTCTACATCCACGTACATGCTTGCCTCCCTTGGCTCACTATGTTTGTGTGCTGTGTGATTAAATATTGATCATCCAATTGTTGCTCTACTTAAAATGCAGTAAGATCTGATTAGGAAAAATTTTGATTATGGCCTGATATGTAATGAGCATTATGTATAGTTACAGTTTCCTGGTCCACGGATGTTATTCTGTGATGAAAATGTCCTACTTGAAAGTAACTTATTATTCTCCGTATAGAGTTGATATGAACTGTCAATTTCTGAAACGACAGTTATTTCCGACCATTTACTCTTTCTTCAGGGCAAGAAAACTTCTGTCTTATCCATGTGAGCCTAATACCGGTACTGGGTGTTGTAGGAGAGCAAGTAAGATTTTTCCCTTTGATTATTGGATCTTATGTGTCATTCATTAGCTCCCCATATTAGCTTGTAGTTCTAGAGATCAAAGTTAATTATATTTAAAGAAGAATTTGCTTCATCCTGTTTTTAGTTGAATATGACTCTTTCTCCGGGTGTGTGTTTGTGTATGCATGCAGAAAACAAAGCCTACACAACATAGTGTGCGGGAGCTAAGAGCATTAGGCTTGACCCCTCATCTATTAGCATGTCGCTCCGCGCAGGTACCTATTCCCCCATTCTCATTTCTACATTCACACCAAGTGAGATCAGTATTAGGCCTGAGAATGTTTTCGTTAGTTCCCATTTGAGGTTATCTTGGAAACCTCATAATGATGTACCCGACTCTCTCTCTGTAAAATATAATGTGGCAACCTCTTTTTTATATTCCATCCCCCCTTCCCCCACTACACAAAAAAAAAAAAAAATGTGGAAATGAATCGTTGTTTTCCTGGTGACTGTATTGCAGCCTTTATTGGAAAATACGAAGCAGAAACTTTCACAATTTTGTCATGTTGCAGTAAGTTGTTGCTCAAGTTATTATATTGTGATTTTCTATTTCTGAAATTTTGAACCACACTCAGTCTTAGTTTCTTTTTTGGTCTCTTACAGGCTGGTAATATTCTTAATATTCATGATGTTCCAAACATCTGGCACATCCCTCTCTTACTTAGGGTGAGTGCAATAATAACTCTGTCTCCTTCGAGGACTAAATACTTCTTTTATGCTTTTACCTAAAATTATTTATTCTAAAGATTCTATGACACACTGCTGTCAGAACCAAAATGCTCATCGGTCGATTCTTCAACAACTTAATTTACCAAGGTAAGCATTTATTGTTTAATTCATTTACATCTAAGTCTTAAATTTTGATAATGGAGGGCTAGCCAGCATCAGCTTGTGGAAAATGGTCCACTGTCATGAGACCAAGGCAATTTTTATATGTAGAATTCTGCTTGACTTGGATTCTTGAGGTTGATACATATGTTCACTGCTCTCTCTCTCTCTCTCTGATGATGATGATGATGGGTTCTGTTTATGATGTTGGTACTTTATTGTCATATAGACCACAGGAAGCTTGATTGATTTAACTTACTGTGTTCAATTTGCTGTTTCAGCATTGCTACACCTGATTTGAGAGATTGGACCAAGATGGCAGAGACTTATGATAATCTCTCCAATTCTGTTAGTATTAGATTAGCGATGCTCGCTGGATCATTTTATCATTTTTCCCCCCTGATTCATGAGGATCTTCTGATATTCGTAGGTGAGGATTGCCATGGTGGGAAAGTATGTTGGCCTCACAGATTCATATCTGTCTGTAGTGAAGGTGTGATTTCTTTTCCTTTCCATTGGAGATGGGTTTTAACTCTGGGATTTATTATTAATTATCAATATATCAATTTACTTACTTTATGAATTAGGTGATGTTGTGATTCACTGTGGCTCAGCTCTTTAGATGCTTGTTACATTACATTTTCTTTTATGAATCATCATGTACATGCTAGTAGCTGGACCAGTGATTGGATTGATTCTTGTATGTCAAAATGTGGGGTTGTTTGCGTATCCTATCTGAGAGCAATTTGCTGTTTTAGAAAATGATCAATTTAGCTAGATAGTAAGAGACCCCTTTATCTCAAAACACAAAAAATGTTTTCAGATTGGTTACGGAACGACTCATAGCTGCCTATCCTTTTGAAAGCTTATTTCTTGCTTGCTGATTTGAAATTTGTAAAAAATATGACCCTCTAGTGCTGAAATACAATTAGTCAATTATCACTCTAATTTTCCTCTCAGGCCCTTTTGCATGCTTGCATTGCATGTTCTCTAAAGCCAGAAATTGACTGGATTGCTGCTTCGGATCTTGAAGATGATAGTGCTAAACTGGTACAGATCTGCCTTCAGCTTTTATGCAGAATTTGGCTCACTGTCTTAAACTGGTCTTTTCTTAAGATTTTCCCTTCTCATACAGACACCAGAAGCACATGCTGCTGCGTGGGACACTTTAAGGGTATGCTTCATGCTAAATTATGGTCCTCTATCCTGTCCCGTTCAGGGTCTGGGTTATTATGTCATGATACATAAGGTTGACCAATAAGGAATTGTTATGAGATTCCTCCCCACCCCACCACCCTTCTTTTTTGATGCTGGGACTCAAAAACTGCCAAATTTGTTGTAGTTTACCAAAGAAGATTTTGGTTTTTGGTTTTTATGGGACGTTTTAGCATTGAATCTCTACTCTTCATTTGCAGAATGCAGCTTGTGTCTTGGTTCCTGGCGGATTTGGAGATCGTGGTGTACGAGGTATGATCTTGGCTGCAAAATATGCCAGAGAAAACAATGTTCCTTATCTGGGGATATGTTTGGGGATGCAGATATCTGTGATTGAGTTTGCTAGAGCTGTAAGTAACATTCTTTCTCTAACATGTTTTCTTCTAATCGTAAGATCATATATCAGCTCTACTTTAACTACTTCTTTTAGGTTTTGGGTCTGGAAAGGGCAGACAGCACCGAGTTTGATGCACAAACACCCAATCCTGTTGTAATTTTCATGCCTGAGGTACAAACTTAGGGTGATATTGTCCTCTTCATTTATGAAATACATATGGCTACTACTGTAACGGTTGTCTTATATCTGTCCGTAGGGTTCAAGAACACATATGGGAAGCACAATGAGATTAGGATCGAGAAGAACACTTTTCCAAACTCCTGATTGCATTACTTCAAAACTGTATGTTCATGGTCCTTTAAGTTCAATTTTAGAAAAAACATAAACTAACAGTTATTGCAAATTCGATTACCTGTTGCATTTATACAAAACAATGCATGTGCCATGTGTTCCCAACTCTTGCAGTCCAGAAGCACACATGGCACATGCTATTGAAGTCTGATACTTTCTTGGTTGGTTTTTGTGGAAGTCTTTAATGACATTCAGCCTTTACTAGATCACCTCTTAAGAATTCTGTATATTGAAGAGTATTCTGCTTAGGATCCACTCTTTTACATGCTTAATATTTTTTATTGCTCTCAATTGCTAGTTACCATAACTCAAAGTATGTTGATGAACGGCATCGGCATAGATATGAGGTTAGTTGTAAGTTCAGTTCGAGTGGAAACATGATGTTACACAAGGTCACAAGCATATTGTATGTAGTCGACATGGTCTGATACTCTAATGCAGGTAAACCCAGATGTCATTGGAATTCTTGAAGAAGCTGGCCTAAAATTTGTAGGGAAGGATGACAGCGGAAGAAGAATGGAGGTGGGTTTTAATCTGGTCTGATGTTTGGCTGCATCGCTTAGTTTAACTTGAGCATTTGTCAGAATTTAGTTCTTTATAGTTGCACAAATTCTTATTCTTTTATATACTGGAAAGTGTTTTCTTTGAAGACTTGCAATTTACGTGGTTGATGTTTACTGCACTGGTTCTTATAAAAAAAAGAAAAGAAAAAAGAAGTATGTGCACCGGTAAGTTTACTGATTTTCTTTGAAATGGTTTTAAATATTGAAGTTCTGGACTTTTCTCCTTTGCAGATTTTAGAGCTTCCAAGTCATCCATTCTATATAGGAGTGCAATTTCATCCAGAATTTAAATCAAGGCCTAGGAGGCCCTCAGCTCTTTTTCTAGGTATCAATCTTAGATGTCATATGCTCACATTTACCACTATTAACAAAAATGATTCATCAGGGAATTACAATGTACATCAGCTGTATCTCTAATATTTGAACTATAATCAAGATATAGAGGAGTTTGCATCATGGGGAATACACAATGCCGTTATCTCTTAGAAATTTCCTTGTAATAGAAAATTTCTCTTAATTCATTGGATCTCTGCACTTGAGTTGACATCTTTGGCATTGCAATTGTAGGTCTTATCTTGGCAGCAACAGGGCAGTTGGAAACGTATCTTAGTGGGAATCAAAGCAATAGTTGACAGAATTGAGTCTCAGTGCATCTGTTCAAGGTATATTGAATGTGAGAAGCCCCACATGGAACAAGAAGAGCAGTTGGCCTTCCGGTTGAGCTGTTTCTGTGTTGTGCCTCTTTCAGAATAGTTAGGGATGTTCACAAGAACTGTTGGCATAAAATACATAATTTGCTGAAAAGTGCCATTTTGAGGGTTAGCTATTAAGTTCTGTTATCGTATTGAACGGTCTCTGTCTCACTTGAGATAGTGTTGGTATATCGAAGTATAATATTACCAAGAAGGATTAATATAATTGTTTTCAATCGCATGATCTTAACCGTTGTTTCTCTCGCTTTACGCTGTAATCTCCTCTGCTTGAGTTTCTGGATTATGTGTTGTCAGGTTTCTTTTCGAGGCTTTTGACAACTCAAATGAATATACTAGGAATATACAAGTTGTCAAATGAAGCCAAGCGGATTTCTTCTTTAACAACAGCTAACAGTCAAGCCATCATGAGCCCTACATAATTTAGCCTCTCATGGATGGGATCAAAGTATTGGCATTCATTTTGGTCCCATGTTCCTAATCCTATAAGACAGAAAATTGCTCCAAAATTGCATAATGTGTCATTAACAAATACATTGTGAAAGCTTAGTCATAGAAGGGGGACCAATGAATCTGTTTATTGGAAGGGTACTAGTTTTCTGAACTCCGGTATCCACAAAGTGCCGCAGTGTCTCTTACAACATACAATGAAACGTAAAAGCCGATATATGCCTACATAGTACTAAAGAAATAAAACTAGAAGGGCGATAGAGATGAAAATGGAGTGAAAATATTGCACGAAAAGTTGTTTAGTTTGCGCCTCTATTTACATGTCATTCAGTCATTGTACTGTGTGTGTGAAATTTGTCTTTGCAGCTTCATTTGCCGATAGAATTTGGCGATGAACTCATCTGCCTTTCTGTCAACTGCTTCGTCCTCATAATTAGCACATGAATAAGCAGCTGTACCATAGTCTTCTGACAATGTCATCCCCTGGTCAAGATCATCACCATCATCATCACGATCAAGATCATCAGCATGATCAGAATTTGTAAGGAAGCTCTTCCTTCCTTCATCATAATGATCAGAATGAAAGAGATGGTCGTCATCGTCGTGCAGTACTAGTGGGGGGTTAAGGCAAGGAATGTTGAAGCGCATGGAGGGTGGACGGTGCATTTTGAGATTGAAAAGGGGGGTCTTGTCGAAGGAGAACTCGCGTTCAAAGTAATGGATTTGTGGTCTTGACTTTGTTGATGCATTTGTGCCAAGGTGATTCTTAAGGAACTTGGGGACGACCCTCAGTTCCATCATGAGGCGGTGTTTGAAGACGCCGCCCTTTCTTGCCCATATAAATGCCATACGCAGCAGCTTCCATGCTCTCTGACCAACACGATCAGCATCACAAATTTTCTTTGCCAGCATTTTCACCAAATCGATCGATCTTCAACTCAGTTTGAATTTGTGTTAATAAATAAGACGAATGCTAGCTCACTGATCGAGAGAAACACAAATGCGCTTCAGTATGAGCTTGGAGAGATAGATTTTCAGGTGGCGAGTGGTGATGGGAGAGAGGAGGCAGCAGAAGTGCCTGTTTATATATGGACATTAATTGGAGAGAGATCGAGTATGTCGATCATCTAACTTGTACGCGTTAAAGTGATGTTGCTTATCATTGAAATTAAAGAAAGAAAGAGAGCGAGAGAGAGAGAGAGAGAGGGTTTGGTGCGATGATGAATGATGATGTGACTGATGGTGTGACTTGTGAGTACTACTCGTTGGGAACACGGCTGTACGCGGCTGGAAAGAACTTACTAAACATTTGCTAATTTCCAACCAATTACCCTACTGAAATTAAATCCAAATACATATATCTACACCCCTTGTTTTTGTTTTGTTTAGAATTCCTAGTGTATCTCTCTGTATGAAAACATGCTGCGGCAACATGAATAATGTCTTTTTGCCTGCAGCCTTTGAAATCCAGTACTCTCAGAAACAAACAAATTAAGCATTAATTTTGATTTAAAATAATTGAGATTGATTGAAACTGATGGAGATAGTGTGGTAAGTACCATGTGATGTCGTTGCAGTTGTAGCCTGCTAGCTGCTTGCACAAGCCATAAGGAAGCAGGCTAGCTGTAAATCTCTAAGTTGTATATATAATGAATAGCTTGCTAGCTTTGCCGCAACTTACTTGATTGGTGGAACGGGAAAAATTAAGAGCTATTGCTATAAGCCTATAACTCCATAAACTTTTATTTGATAACTTATAGTATAAGCTATATACTTTGTAATTAATAACGTATAAATCCAAATGTCCGTTCCAACTCTAAGATGATTTCCTGGTGCCTGGTGGTGGGCATGGAGACTAATTTCCAAAATTGGCGCACCATTCGATTGATGAAGCACTGCCGTTCGAACTGTCCATATACAACATCTTCGTGGTTTGCAATCCGCATAATCGTCTAAACTTACCTAGATCTAAGGTGTGCATTCGCATATGAATAGCACTCAAACGTAGGTCCGAATAATTTACTAACGAAAACTATTTATTCTTAAAAGCGAGACCAGCTGGAAATTAATTTATTGTATTATTTGAATATCTTTAGGTATGAAATGAAGGAAATGAAGGCCAGTTTAAGCTAGCTAGTTTGAAAAGAACAAGTCAATGGTCATCAACATAAACTATGTACAATCAATCCACGTGGGCACACAATATATGAAATATTACAAATGCAGAGCACTTGCTAAATCTACTTCCAGGAAGGTTCCCTGAAATTGAGCTCATGGCATGGAAGCCCCGTTGCCGCACTCACTGTACCAGAAATTCATACAATTATTTCCCAGAAAAGTAATAAAGCTACCAGCCTTTCCCAAAGACTTTGTAGAATCTTATCCGCAAGTAAACGTCTACCGAGTAGAATTTCAACATCAAAAGGAAGAGAATCCGAAGCTCGCTCGATCGATCAGTACTGTTGTTCATATACGTGTCGTGTGAGCCAGACTGGTTAATTAATCAAGAGGTCAGTATGTTGTTTCCTGGAAAGTCCTGCTAATTATAAGTTTATAACTAAACGTGTCTTGGCAGGGACCTTTACAGCTCTACTAATCATTAGGTCTAACATGACGAAGTGGTGTTAGCTCAGTGATTAGAGCACCCACTACCTAAGATTGAGATCATGAGTTCGAGTCACCATGGGGGTAGGAGTGAAATATTTTGATCCTCTTATTAAAAAAGGTAAGAAAAAAAAAAAAATCATCGATCAATTTCTAATTGGAACAATTCTTAAGTTCACCCCTACGGTGAATGAGCATGTTCACCATCTCTTGCGATTAACGCATAATAACTTTATAATTTTCTAATCCAACCATTCATGTTGTATAATGTAATACAAAGATTAGCTCTGTAAAAAATCAATCAAATTGAAAACATTTTAGTTATTCATTTCTATGAAATACATGGACGGTCATTATAGCAGTAATAAGTGTTGTTAGTGTTTGGACCCAAAATAAGCATTTTGGCCTGACAAGGCGTGTCTTGGAGAAATTGAGCCAATGTCAGTGGCTCAAGCTATATATTGTCGACAAGTTCGAAATATATATTTAGAGGCTAAATAAAGCCTACTATGAAAGCATGGAAGCATGGAAACATGAAAAGTCAACTTTAGCACATTTTCCTACTTCGGCTAGGAGAAACCGAGCTAAACAAGGAAGGAGGGGCGGCAGACTGACCAAATGAACTTGAAATGAGCTGAAACTCTGTAGATCCATTCTAGACAGCCCAATGATCATTTCTTATGAAGAGTGCCAGAGCTTTTTTTGAGTGGAAGGCCTTCAAACAATCAGCCCAATTTTCTACAGAAGCAAAACTGGAAAACTGGACCTGTAAGAGGTCCAGCAGCATTTTCGGCCCAACCACATGGAATAAAAATCTGAAAATTTGTCAGGATGATCTACACTCATAGTGGAACATTTTTTATGAAGAAGTCGAAGGCTCATTCTGAAGGCTTGTTGGAGAAATAATTGAAGGAATAAAGGGGCAGAAACTGACCTAAAACCAGCTCAATATTCACATGTTCATGTTTCCTACCCACATGAAGAAAGCTAGATGCTTTTCTTTTTTTCCTTGGATATATTTTTCTACAACAATCTCTTTAATAGATCATCATCACTTCCATGTTTTTGCACCTTCATGCCTTGCTTTCATTTCATCATTTCTCTATCTTTTCCATATTTTACAAATCACTTTCATACTCCACTTTCATTATTTTTCTTCCACTCATCATTTCACTCTTCTTTTTCTTCCCTATATAAACACCTTCTCCTCTCATTCTAAAAAACAAACACATTCACAACATCAAAACATCTCTAAGATGATCTAAGTTCTCTCTAGAGCAAACCTCTCTAAGAGCAACTCCTCTCCTTCTCTTTCTCTTACCGGTGATCACACTCCTAGTCCTAGTCTTCTCAGAAGCCGACTTTCAGTGCCACCAAACCCTCTGTCAACGTGCTTCGGTCCTAGTCTCCTCGGGAGCCGACGGTAGTGCCGCGACCACAACGGTTACAGAACCAGCCAAGCAAGGGTAACGCCCTAGCAACCCAGCCAAGCTAAAGTCACGCTTTAGCAAGATCTCAACATTTCTCGGTGATGCTCGCTCTGCTCGATCTACAATATTGAGTATCGATTGTGTTAACAAGAAGAAACTTCAGCAAAGTCCTCACCACGAGGCAGAAAGAATCCCACGACGAGGTTGGTGCTCTCCTCGTCTACAATCGCTTGATAGAAGTCAGGTCAAGGGACACCCCCGACGACCGCACCCGAACGGTGCTGGCACGCCCGCGCAAGAAAAGAGACTGTTGACCAGCTGCAGAAAAATTGGAGCCAAACAGTTAGAACCATCCATTTGTTTGATTCAATTAGATAATTAAACGCCGATTCGATTGATTTTTTACAGAGATGATTTTTAAAGGATAATTTAGGATATAGACCGTTGGATTATAAATTTATTAAGTAAAAATATGTTAATCGACAACGGGGGTGAATATGCTTGTTCATCCTAAGGGTGAACCTAAAAATTGTCCTTCTAATTATTATGTGAATCTATATTACTAACACGCCATGCATTAATTCTTCACTCAAAACTTGCATTGCCTGTCTCCTTGGGTGCCTCACGGCTAATTCCTTGTGGCCTAAAGTCATCTAATTAGTCCCTGAATGTGTCAAAGGTTGGTGCTTCGTTTTGTTCATAGTTTGTTAATGGTTTCTTAATTTTAGTGTATGCTTTATGGTTTTCAATGGCCCATTCCAAAAAGTTAGGCCGATGATTAATCTCTCTGATGCAAAAACTAATATTTGTTGTAGAATGAGAGTATTTGAGAGAGGGATTTGTGTGTTTCTTCATTGATAATAAAGATCTTTATATAAAGGGGTAAGAGTATAAAGATTACATAATATTACAAGTAATTTTATTTTGAAAAGCGATAGGAAATCTATGATTAAATCTACTCTCCCTATTACATAAGAAAACATATTTTTGTTTGGACTAGTCACACCCAAAACTAGGTTAACTGTAACATTCCCACAATGACATGTCATGTCTCGTCAATGACGTTTTTCAAGTTTCCTCGTTACAAACCTTGTTAAGTAACAAAAATCTTTTGCAACAAAAATAACCTTGGTCGAAGAGGAAAAAGAGTACAAGATGCCTCACATTTCGAGAATACCCTATAGGCATCAAATCTCCCCCTGATGGCAACGTCTCCCTCTGATTTTCGTTAGATTGTAGGGAGCTCGGATACTTTTCGTAGACTAATACTATGCACATTTTTCTCGAAATGTGGTCTTAGATAATGATTTAGTAAATAAATTTGCCACATTATCCTCAGATCGGACTTGATTCACTTCGATATTGAGGAGGACTTGTTGTTGCTGATTATAGAAGAACTTTGGTGATATATGTTTGGTGTTGTTGCCTTTGATGAAACATTGCTTCATTTTGTTCAATACAAGCGACAATATTCTCATATATGCACATAGGCTCATCTGTGGTCGACTTCAAACCACATGTATTTTGAATATGCGTAATTATGGATCTAAGACATATGCATCACGAACTGTTTAGTGAAGAGTAATAATCTATGCATGATTCAAAGAAGTAGCGATGAGAGTCTGTTCAATAGACCTCCAAGATATTGCGGTGTTTACCATATATGGTAAATACATAACCAGTTTGGGAACGACCTTTGTGTGGGTCAGAGAGCTACTCGACATCAACAAAACCTATCAAAACATCACTAGGATTTTGATGGAGGGAGGCAGTGGTGGCGACACATATGTTAGCAGCGGCGGGGGCATATTTGCTGGTAGTGGCGCTGACGAATCTGCTAGCAGTAAGTGTCCTTCGCCCGGCGACCGCAATGATTCTATTTGTGAATTCCGATTCCATAACGTAACAATCAGAATCTATTTTCTCTCTATAGGGATAAAATAGGCCCATATCTGTCGCACCTCTTACGCATCGAAAGATGTTCTTTATGCCACTCCAATGGCGACGTGTTGGCGCAGAGTTAGATCTAACTAACAAGTTCACATTGAATGAGATATCCGGTTTTGTGCATTGTGCTAAGTACAATAATGCGCCTATTGCACTTAGGTAGGGCACTTCGGGCTCTGGCACATCTTTGTCATATTCTTTTGGATGCAATGGATCATTTTCAAGATCAAGACTTCGAACAATCATGGGAGTGTTACTAGGCTTGGTTTTATGTTCATTAAAGTGCCTGAGCATCTTTTCTGTGTAGGTCAATTATGAACTAAAATTCCATCGACACGGTGCTCGAGTTCTATTCTGAGGTAAAACCGTGTTTTCCCAATATCTTTCATCACGAATTCGGATTTCAAGTACTTGACTTGATGCATAAACTCTCGCAAGCGTACGAATCGTGTCAAGATAGGGAAGTATTAAGCCCAAAATTATCGTACCACTGGGATTAGTGGCTAATCCACAATCCTTGGGTAGTCGGAACTAAAGACACTTAGCAAACAAAGAAAAAGAAAAAGAAAATAAATAGAAATGCTAATCTAAGACATCAAGCCTTAGCAATGCTCGGCTTTAGTTTTCACCAAAGCCTAATCAAAACCACTAACTTGTAGCCTCAAGATATACACAAATGAGTCGATGGATTAGATCAATGTTTGGGAGTTGGTTTTAACTTAAACAAAAGTAATGAAATGTAAAGCAATAAAAATAAAAATGAAATGAAAATAATAAAAATGAGAATGTCGCGTGCTAGGGAGGCTCCTTCACCAAATCTCATGTGTCGGAAGCTAATCTAATGTAGATGGAAATTTCCTACTTTGGCGGTAGTCGTATCCAAGGCGGTTCAAGGCTCAAGGACTAAAATTCCCTTTCATGGTATCCCTACTCTGGTTCAAGGGTCGTAGGAACTCACTTGGCATGAATTAGAGCTGGTTCAAGGGTCTCTAATTCACATCAAGAGGCCTAGAGATCGAGGAATTAGACTACTAAGCGACCCGCCCATGCAATCACGCTACGGGTATAAATCACCATGCTTATAACCCCTCGAATACGAAATTGAAGGTTTCTAGCTTAGGAATTAGTGGGGTTCAAGCCTCTAACTCCGTCCTAGACATGATCAAAATACACACCCTAGAGTTGACTAGGCTCTTAGACATGCATTTCAAGCCAACAATAATTGATATAAGCATCCTCCATCATATGAAAATTGCATCATTACATTAAATTAAACATCTTTTACACAAGATTTGGGTTAGGGCACACAACCCTAACCCCCAACAAGGAAATTACTCACAACCCATAATCATAGACATCAAGATTACAAAATTCAAATAGCAAAGAGTAGAGAAGTGTAGGAGAAGACAAGGATAGTCACAAATAGCTAGGAAGCTAGCATGACCAGCATTGAATTACAACTCCCACAAAATACCCAAATATTAAATCTTATAGAGGTTGAGCCCCTTGATGGATCGTTGAAGCTTTGTGTGAGTAGTCCTTCAAATCTCAAAATAAAATAGAAAGAAAAGACGAAAAATGGATTTCACTCCCTATTTTTCCTCTTCTCTTTCTATTTTATTTTGAGATTTGAAGAATAGGAAAGAGAGTTTGGGCTGCTCTTTTTTTTTTGGTGGTGCAGCTACTGTTCTAGAGAAGGAGGAAGAGAGCGTTGTCTCCCGTAGGGTTGGGATGAATATATGAAGGGTTTTAATTGTGGCCCTTGGTCTTCTCGGGTGGCTAGGAGAGAATGGGAAAGAAGATAAAAATTGGATGAGGTGGCAGCATGTGAATGGCCAATATATGAATGGAAGTGTGCAATTGGTCAAATGTATAATTACCATCACTATGCTGCACGTGGGTTTTGGAAGAGAAGGCTGCAATCTTTGCTTTGATTAATTAAGTAATTAATCATTTTGATTAACTAACTTAATTAACTGCTTCATTTCTTTTCTTGTTCTTTTTTTTTTTCTTTCTATTTTTCTTTCTTTCCCACTTTCCACAACTTCGAATATCCACATATATTGTCAAGGGACTAGTCGGGTTTCACTCCCTAGCTTGCATTGACCATGGTTGACCGTGTCAATAATTCGTCATTTTCTCGGAAACTCCAATTAGCTCCATTTTTTGCACAACTTCTTCCGAAATCCACAACTCTGCTTATTCACTACACAATAAATTAAAATAGGTTAATTACATAATAATTAGCTTGAGGATTAACTTATTTATAGTGTTTTAGATAGAATTACATGCATAAAAATGCGTGTAATCAGTACTCTGCGATTTCCTTAACTCTGTTAGAGTTTCAATTAGGTTCATGTCATCGAAATATACCACAACAATAAAGAACCCAAAACTTGTCATCTTAATGAAAACGCAGAGAGAGGGAACCCAGAAAACTCCAAATCGGTGCCAAACCTTCTCGGCCTCGCCGGCGCCGATTCCGGCCACCTTTGGCCGTAAAATCAGTCTCATCTGAATCGCCTTATCTTCCTCTTCCTCTCTGTGGCGGAGGCATAGGACAATTTTGGTGGTCGAAGGCGCAGCAAATAAAAATTCTGTCCGACCTGTTTTGGAATTTCCAGTCAATTCTCGATTTTTCCGCCACCTCCGGCCGCGCCACAACCCACATCTTGAAACTCTCTTCTTCATTGTTCAAACCACCCAGCTACTAGCTCCAATTCGATCAGAGGAAGGAGAATCAAAGATCGGAAGAAAAACTAGGGATTTCGGGTTTTCGAGGTAAATTTCGGCTTGTATACTTGAAATTGATCAATGTTGTAGTTGAGAAAATTGTTGAAGATGTTGTAAGGAACATTTTGATGTAGGTTTGGTGACCCAATTTTGGGTTAGAGGTGGCGGCGCGTGGGGGCGTGTCCGGCCACTTCAGACCTTCTGTTTTGGTTCGTTAGGTAGAGCGTAGTTTTACGGACATGTTGATATGAACTTTGTATCAATTGGTCCACGTTTTGAAAATGATCGGAATTTCTGAGTTTCAAAAATTCAGGTTTCGATTTGGGAAGATCTTACCGTTAAATCGACCCCAATTTTCGATAGGTTGTTATAGTTATCGAATCGACGTAACTTATGAAGTTTGAGCTCGTTCCGATATGATTTCGAGCTTTCGACGAATTCTCATTTTAGGGTTTCGATTATTATTATCGTCAAGTTAGTTTCGATTCTTGAGAAATAGTTATTTATAATATCAATTTGTTCAGGACGACGTGTAGATCGAGTTCGAGGAAGAAATCGTTGGACGACCGTCGTAGTTGCAAATCAGTTAGTGGACATCTGATTTTAAAATAAATTATGCATGCAGTACTACTTTCGAGCATTTATTTATTATGAGATTTAATTTATGATTTGAATCATTGAGATTTCTGAGATTTGTAAAATGATTTTGAGATGAGATTTACGGTATGATTTGAGATATTTCCTTATGCGATTTATTTTGAGATATCATTAATTCATTATATTTTCAGTTTTCAATACCAGAGATTTGTTAGAAGTATTTCCACGAATCCTATTGGATGCGTAGTTTTAAGAGAATAAATTTGGGAAAGCATCAAATATTTGTTTTACTTTATTTACAATTACTTATTTTCCTCCACTCACTCTAACGATTTTTAAATACTTTTCCCTGGGCTTTTCGGTTTCTCGTGCCCAGTCTGCAGACTAGTTGAGGTCGAGTGTTTGTAGGCGTCGAGACATAGTGTCCGCCAGCTTCATCATCGTTGTAGCTTATTGTTTAACCTACGCATGTATATATCAGTTTTATATTCGTCGAATTGCTCTGATCATCAAACTGTTTAATTATGTTTTTAAGAGATGTACTTGAAATGTAAAAGTAGTCGGTGTGATGATGATTTAAGTTCTTTTTCCAGGTTTGTTTATTTGGATAGTCCACTTTTAGGGGAAGTTCCGCCAAATTTTTGGTAGAATTTTTTCTAAGATGGGCCCCGCAGGGCCACTTCAGATTTCAGGGTGAAATCCAAAGCAGCACCTGTCACACATGAACACTTTTTTTTTATAATTTTTTTTTTACATATGGAGTTGTATGTGGACTTCATAAAAACATCCTTCCCGCTAATGACTACATATCTGGGAATCAAGTAACTAGTAAATATTTGGTAATAAGCGTAATAAGCCTAACAGTAAAGAACTCTGAGCTCAAAATCAAATTAACTATACTTAAATTTAAGTATAAAATAACTATAGGACGAAGTGGTGTTAGCTCAGTGGTTAGAGCACTCACTCCACTACCTAAGATCGAGGTCATGGGTTCGAGTCACCATGAGGGTAAGAGTAAAATCCTTAGATCCTCTTTTGATAAGAAAAAAAAAAAAAGGTATAAAAAACTATAGTAAGGTGGACAATCCTAATTAAATTAGGAATCTTCAGCATGACTTCAAGAATTATCTTAAAAACAAGGACTAAATTCTGCTTACTACTATGTACTTTCAATGGTTCATCAGTTCAGTTCATGCACTTCTAATTTAATAAAAAAAGTCCTTGCACTCTCCAATCTCATCAAATCGATCCAATCCGTCACCACTCCATCAATTTTTGGGGAAAATTTCCAAACTACCCATCTGCATTCACAACACTAACGCGTCGGTGGGCTGCCTAGCGATGGGTAGTTTAGGAATTTTTCCTGTGAGAAGGTCCCACGTCAACATTTTAACAGCGAAAATTGACGGAATAGTGACTGATTGGATCTATTTGATGAAATTGGAGAGTGCAAGGACTTTTTTGATTAAATTAGAAGTGTAGAGACTAAACTGATGAACCCTTAAAAGTACAATGTAGTAAGCAGAATTTAATCCTAAAAACAAACCCTGAAACAAAAGAAATTTATTAGAAAAAACTTATTTCATGAAAATATATCAGCCAAAAGAGATTATAATCCCCTAATGCCAACTTATATAGGAAACAAAGAAGTATAAAACGACGGCGGTGTTTGCAGGTTAATCCCCTAATGCAACTTATATAGGAAACAAAGAAGTATAAAACGACGGCGGTGTTTGCAGGTTGGCAGCAGGGACGAGAACGGTCTGCCAGCCATTTTGCCTGGGTCTGGGCCTAGGTCTGATGGGTTCAATCGCCAATGGGCCCATTTGAGTAGGCCCGGTTCCCTTCTGAATTGGGCTAGGGTGGAGGGTGCTTTGACACCCTCATCTATTACTTAGTGCTTGCTGCGGGCCTGGTCCGAGAGTTTGACCTCCTTGGGCGGTGTTGGGCCTTTAAGGTCTCTAAAGTGCTAGTCTTAATTCGGATCATGGTTATACGGAATTGGTAATTATCTCGAGTTGGGCTGGAGAAAGTGGCTTATGGATGAAGAATTGACTCCTATTTGTTTGCTGGGAAGTAGCTTTCTTTTCATACCACAATTGCGTGCCTGGCGGATGGAAGGCTAGAAGATGATTTTTCCTCAGAAGACACGGAGTTGTTCTTTGTTTATAGGTTCGCTTTACAAAGCGGGCTCAAATTGACTTGTAATGAGTTTATATTACTTAGATAGGAGTTTGGTCATTACCTCTCCATTTTTCTGTCTTTAAGTGTATGTTAGAATCTGACTATTTGGATGATCATCTAATACAATGAACCTATATTTAAAAAAAAAAGATAAAAAAGAAGTATAAAGCGAACATAAATACAAACAGCCACACAAGCATACGTGTATTATATTTTGAGAATGTAGATTGAAGACTTCTCAAGAAGAAGTTTCAAACTTCCTCAGAACCAAATCCTAAGAACAGGGAGGATGGGACATTGGGACCAAAGAAAAAAAAATGGATTAAATACTGTTTACTACCTATACTTATAGGGTTTCATCGTTTCAGTCTCTGACCTTCGAATTTCACCTAAAAAGTCCCTGAACTCTCAATTTCCTCCCAATTGGTCCCTACCGTCAAAATTTTCTGTTAAAGTTGCCGAAAATGTCTATTATGCCCTCACTTTGTTTTTTTAAATTTATTTTTTCTCTCTCTTTTATTTCTTTTTTTCATTTCACCTCTAAAAGGTCTGTGGATTGGAACCATCTTGATGAGGAGATGAACAGAAGGAGGCGAGAGAGCCGGAAGAAGAAGAAGAGGTAAAAAGAAAAAAAAAAAAAAAAGAGAGGAAGAGAAATATATATATATATATATATATATATTTTAAGTAAATGAGGGTATAATAGATTTTTTAGGGGAAGATAACGGAGTTTTTGACGGATGTTTGACGGCAGGGACCAATTGGGAGGAAATTGGGAATTCAGGGACTTTTTAGGTGAAATTCGAAGGTCAGAGACTGAAACGATGAAACTCTATAAGTATAGGGAGTAAGCAGTATTTAACAAAAAAAAAAGAGCCTAAAGGAGACATCATGAAAAATAAATTGTTTTGCCCCTTTTCAAACCAAGTTTTTTTTTTTTTTTTGAATGAAAGTCAAATTTATATTCCTCACAAGTCAGAATAGGCCGTTACATACCCTTCCGCTGTCATAGACAGACAAGAAGCTAGTGGTAGTACCCACAGGTGGTACATACATATAGTCCCACTCATTATACATTCAACTACGTAGAAATAGCGGATATCCTCTTTCGGTACTACTCCAGAGACGCTAGAGAGACATAGAGCATAAAATGCCTAGCTTCCTAATACAAGGAATTATTGTAATTAGACTAACTAAAAACTTAAAAGATGGGCCAAGGGCAAAAATCTTAGCCCAAAATTCTGCAATCCAAGTAGCCCAAGAGGAAGGCTCACTCAAGGCCCAGCAGGCATGTCATGGCCCGAGATCCAGCCACCACCGCCAGACCACCCAACCACCAGCGCAGCCCCGTCCCCTTGCCTGCTCCGTCCTGTTCCCGCCGCCTCGAGTCCGCCCCAGTTCACCATGCCAGAAAAACCCGACAACACACGCCGCCACAAGAAGTATGACGAAACCACTGCTGCAACCCTGCCCCAGTGCCTGCTCTGTCATATTCCCACCGCCCCGAGATCGCCCCAGTTAGCCATGCCTGAAAAACCCGGCGAAACACACCCCCACAAGAAACACAACGAAACCAGCACCGCCATAAGCTGCATCCCAAAATCCATCTCGATTTCACCTTCCCCGATCGACGCCGCCAAACGAATTCGAATCGCACCATCAATCCCAGCCTCTAACAACACGAGATCGGCCACCTCCCATAGATCTCATGCCTGAAAACTCAAAACCACCATCACCTGCAGAAAACTTGAGCAACCCAATCAAAGGACAACCGGAATAGCTCATTCAGTCCCCGTCCGGCAGCAGAACCACGTGACATCAGCGAGGCCAAGGCCGCTGCCGGACGAGAAGTTTGCACTTTGGTCGCCGCCGCTGAGGTAGGGTTTCTCTCAAAGGGAGAGAATTTCTTTTTTGTGCTTGATGATTTTTTTCATCTTTTTTATGGATGGTATTTTCAAACCAAGTTATGTGTGCTCCAGGGGAAAGAAAAGTACTCATTAATCACATCACAACAGTTTCTTCCATAATGCATAATAGGGTATGACAGCAAAAAAAAAAAAAAGAAAAAAAAAAATTGTTTTCATTGGCAATGAATACATATGTTTATGACAGCAACACTAACCAGAATCATAGAATTCCTCATGATCTCCAGGATCAGGTTCCCGAAGTGCTCTATTCCAAATCAGAAGAAATCCTTCCTGATGATGACTACAAACCAAATCAACCATGAGATGAGACAAAGCAATATAAGCAATCTAATATCAAAGCCAGGCAAGGAATATTACTACATGAATCATAAATGTAATAAACTCGAAGAGAATAAGAATTACTTTTCGTTGGAACTTATAAGAGAACTCCACGGCTTTCATTATCAGACCAAGGTGACATAACATTTTCTCAAGAGTCATCCAAGAATCAGAAAAAAAAGCTCAGAATCATTCCCAAATCCTAACAAACAATATCTCAAATTATATAATTAAGAAACTGAGATCTGTCTGAAATTGCACATTACATAAATTAGGAGAAGTAAAACGAAATTTCAGTTGAAAAAGTAAATCTATAACTTGCGGCAGCCTTGCTATGTTACCTATAAATGAGCATGTTGAAACTTGATCATGTTGCAAAGATTTGGAAACAAGTGCCTAAGGTAGATGGAGTCACATTACTAGAATCCAAATTGCATGACAATATATATGCGAATCAAAATCCAGAAGTTGCTTCTTACTCTCAAATCAATTCATTTCAAGCAATTAAAACAACCACTATCATGTGAAGGATTACCAATTTGTATCCGTGACTATGATGTTCAACTCGATAGTAATGCCAAACAAACAGAGTGGTCAAGGACGATGGGTTTCAGCAGGTGTTCAGTTCAATAGGCATATTCTTGGTTATCTCGAAACAAGGTAGAAGAAGCATCAAAATGGTGGAAATTGGTTCATCGCCAAACAATTTTGTTGGATACAATAGGGCCGGTAAGTTGACCGCGACGGCATTGGATATAGAATATAATTCTGTCAAGGTATAATAAATAGTAACGAATTTTTCCAATAGCGAACGGCCGTGGAGCGCAAAGTTAAAAGGAAAACGCCAAATCATTAGGCAACAAATTAGCAAAACAAGGATTGGAGTGTCCGGTCGGCAGAGTCGTTTCTCTTGGTATTTATTTAACCAACCCCTCACTTGCGTCTTCCTCAACTCACCGTGTCTCCATCTGCCAACAGCCACACAACAAGTCAACAACATGCTCTTCATCATCATCTCCATCTCTATCCTAAGCTTGTTATTGGCTTCTCCGATCTCCGGTTCTTCCCAATCGGGATCTATCAATGTCTGGCCCATGCCGAGAAACTTCTCGTGGCCTGAGCCGCAGGCCAACCCCCTCTCCCCTAATTTCAACATCTTATCTCCAGATCATCGCTACCTGTCGTCCGCCGCCAAACGCTACCTGCATCTTATTCTCAGCGAGCACCACCGCCCCCTGGTGAACCCCTCCTCCTCCGTCCGCGTCAACACTTCTGCGCCGCCATTGCTGACCCTCGCCATCACGGTTGCCGACCTCACTGCTCCCCTTCACCATGGCGTGGACGAGTCGTACACACTTACCATCCCCGCCGCCGGGGGAACCGCCCATCTGACGGCCCAGACTGCGTGGGGCGCCATGAGGGGTCTCGAGACATTGTCGCAGCTGGTGTGGGGGAATCCCTCGCTCGTGGCGGTTGGGGTGTACGTGTGGGACTCCCCACTGTTCGGGCATAGAGGGCTCATGCTCGACACCTCTAGGAACTACTACGGAGTTGAGGATTTACTTAGGACCATCGAGACCATGAGCGCCAATAAGCTCAATGTGTTTCATTGGCACATCACTGACTCCCACTCTTTCCCGCTACTCGTGCCTTCGGAGCCTGAATTGGCCTCCAAGGGGTCTTATGGATCCAGTATGCAGTACTCTCCCGCTGATGTCACAAAGATTGTGGAGTTCGGTTTGGAGCATGGTGTCAGGGTTCTCCCGGAAATCGACTCACCTGGTTAGTTTTCGATCCTTCCACCTGGTTAATTAGTTCTCAAAAGTGAAATATTTTATGAAATAGAACGTGTAAGAAATGTTACTATAAACTTACTGGATTCTCACTTTCATAGAGAAAATTTAAATCAAATAGGCAGAGACTAATTTGAATTATTGTTTTGAAATTTGCATACAGGCCATACAGGATCATGGGCTGCAGCCTATCCCGATATAGTATCATGTGCAAATATGTTCTGGTGGCCAGCAGGAGTTGATTGGGGTGACCGACTCGCGTCCGAACCAGGAACAGGTCATCTAAATCCTTTGAACCCCAAGACCTATCAAGTGCTCAAAAACGTAATCCATGATGTGGCGACATTATTCCCTGAACCATTTTACCACGGGGGTGCTGATGAGATCGTACCAGGTTGTTGGAAAGCGGATCCAACCATTCAATCATTCTTATCGAGGGGAGGAACTCTGAGTCAGCTACTTGAGCTTTTTGTCAATTCCACATTCCCTTATATTGTATCTCATAACAAGACAGTTGTATACTGGGAAGACGTGTTACTAGATGATAACATTAAGGTGCAATCAGCAGCTCTTCCCCGAGAGAATACCATCTTACAAACATGGAACAATGGACACAACAACACTAAACGAATTGTGTCTTCTGGATATCGTACAATCGTGTCATCCTCAGAATTTTACTACTTAGATTGTGGTCACGGTGACTTTCTTGGGAACGATAGCATATATGATCAACAAACAGGTGTCACTACAAAAGATGGAGGGTCATGGTGCGGGCCTTTCAAAACATGGCAAACCATATATAATTATGATATAACATATGGTCTAACTGAAGACGAGGCTAAATTGGTTTTAGGTGGAGAGGTGGCGCTTTGGTCTGAGCAAGCAGATCCAACAGTTTTGGATGCACGAATTTGGCCACGAACTTCAGCAATGGCAGAGTCATTGTGGTCAGGGAACCGGGATGATAAGGGTACGAAGAGATTTGCGGAGGCAACTGATCGCCTCAATGAATGGAGGAGTAGAATCGTGGCTAGAGGTGTTAGAGCTGAACCTATTCAGCCACTATGGTGTATTAAGAATCCAGGGATGTGCAACACTGTTAATTCATTGGGCTCATAGGCTAGCTAGTATAGCTTTTGATGATCACTATACATCAGTTTGGACAGAAAAGGCTCCAGAATGCATTCTGGACGTTCTACAATCAGATTGTAATCAGCCTGTTTAAGGCTTCCTTCAGCAAACACAATTCTTCGATAGAAAAAAAAAAAAAAAAAAAAAAACCAAGATGTCATCTATATAACCCATTGGGGATACTCTTATGGCACGTTTACTAACTTGGAATCGGAATAAATCATGAATCGGAGACAGCTGGAATGGGAGAAGAGAGGAATCGGTATGGGAATAATTTAATTCCATTACGCTGTTTACTTACCATGTGAAATCGGAATAAGAATGAAACTGATTACGATTGATGTTGTTTACTTACATTTAGGAATGAGAATTAAACTACTTCGATTACTAAAATACCCCTAGAAAATGAAAAGGGAAAAAGACAGCTATATGATTTCAAACACACCCCATAAATCAACAACCTGGAAGTCTGATACAATGAGACGGTGGACAACTCGTCGGCGCCGCCGCAATGTATCTAGTGCATCCTATCAGAAAGAGAAAGAAAAAACATCATATATCATGAAAAGCAAATTACCAGACAAGAATATGTACACCCTTTTTCGACTTTTGAAATTTGAAGGAAAACTATAAAAATTCTAGCTTCGTTCTTTCTAAAAAAAGCTTGCTTCTAAGTTGGTCAATAACTATCATGCCAAATTAGTGAAAGAAAAAAAGAAAGAAGGAGAAGATCAGAGAAGAGAGGACAAACATCGGTGACTAACCAAAGGAGTCCAGCCGTTTATTTTTTGTCGTTGATGTTTTCTGATGTCGACAACAGTATATATATTTCTAGGGTTGGGTAATGTACATACATGTACATTCACAAGCATAATTAGCTATAATGGGCTACGCTCATTGTACCGCCAGAGGTACTAATTCCCGCCAAAGGAATAACATACAGATACACGGCCAGGCGGGCTACGGCCTGAGCCTCGGATCGCCCTCAGATCACCGCCAACGCGCTGCCACACGCCGTGCCAAGATAGCATCAGAAGTTCCTGAAGCTGGGGACTGAAGCACATTAGTCCCACATCGAAAACAAGGAGAAGATCAGCCTCCTCCCCACCTATAAAAGGTTCTCTCCTCTCTCCTAATTAATTACGCATTTACTACTCATTTATTGTTATGCTGTCTATATGCATTGACTGACTTAGGCATCGGAGAAGTGAAGACCGCCCAACGCGGTCTCCCTCTGATGCCCTGTCTTTCGTTTGACAGCTAGCGAAGATCACCAAATCCAGAGTAGAGGTCCGCCCACCGGACCCGCGTTAAACGAAGGTTTGGCTACCGCCAGACTTTGGGCTACCGCCAGACTTTGAGCATTAACATTCGTGCAATACGCGTTTGCTCAGTAAATCCATGGTTGACAACGCACTGACGCTAATTATGCTGTTGCAAGTCTAGCGGAAGATAACGCTTCAAACCGCCGAACAACTCCCTAACCAAGATTGCCCTCCTTGACTGGGGACTTGGGGGACTTGTACATACATGTACATACATGTACATTCACAAGAATAATTAGCTATAATGGGCTACGCTCATTGTACCGCCAGAGGTACTAATTCCCGCCAAAGGAATAACATACAGATACACGGCTAGGCGGGCTACGGCCTGAGCCTCGGATCGCCCCCAGATCACCGCCAACGCGCTGCCACGCGCCGTGCCAAGATAGCATCAGAAGCTCTTGAAGCTGGGGACTGAAGCACATCAGTCCCACATCGAAAACAAGGAGAAGATCAGCCTCCTCCTCACCTATAAAAGGTTCTCACCTCTCTCCTCATTAATTACGCATTTACTACTCATTTATTGTTATGCTGTCTATATGCATTGACTGACTTAGGCATCGGAGAAGTGAAGACCGCCCAACGCGGTCTCCCTCTGACACCCTGTCTTTCGTTTGACAGCTAGCAAAGATCACCAAATCCAGAGTAGAGGTCCGCCCACCGGACCCGAGTTAAACGAAGGTTTGGCTACCGCCAGACTTTGAGTTCCCCACACCTAACGGCACTGGCTGTGTGAGGGAAAGTCAGCAGTTGGCACGAGAGTGCTATTCAACGACTATAGCGCTGTCAACGCGCCGCCATGAAATCCTGACGGTGGGTAACCAAGCACCACCACCAGATATCTTCGAGGACCCTAGGGATGAGGAGAAGAAGTATGTAAAGAAGGAGCCGGTCAACCCAGAAACGTCATTGAAGGTTGTCTGCATCTCGGACGAACACCCCGAGCGGACAGTCCGCATAGGCGCCCAATTGGACCCAGAGGTAGCGGCGGAACTCACTCAATTCCTACGTGACAACGCTGCAGTCTTTGCATGGTCATATGCAGACATGCCAGGGATCTCCCCTGAAATCATCACACACAAGTTGACCATCAAACCATCCTTCTATCCCATCAAGCAGAAGCGGTGGGCCTTTGATGAAGAAAAGTACCGGGCAATAGGAGAGGAGGTTACCAAGCTCCAGAGCATTGGGTTCATCCGCCAGTGGATTTCCAACTTGGTTATGGTCAAGAAGCCCAGCGGAAAGTGGTGGATGTGTGTCGACTTCAAAAATCTCAACAAGGCATGCCCAAAGGATAGCTTCCCGCTACCCCGCATTGATCAACTGGTTGATGCAATCGCCGGACATGAGCTCCTTAGTATGATGGACGCTTTCTCCTGCTATAATCAGATCAAGATGCATCCAGACGACCAGGAGTGCACCACCTTCACCACCGACAAGGGCCTATACTGCTACAATGTCATGCCTTTCGGTCTGAAGAACGCCGGCGCAACTTATCAACGACTGATGAACGCCATGTTCGCGGAACATCTCGGAAAGATAATCGAGGTCTACGTGGACGACATGCTGGTCAAGAGCATAAAAGTCAGCGGACATGTGGCAAACCTCAAGATCATAGTAACCATTCTCCTAGCTTATGGTATGCGCCTCAACCCAGAAAAATGTTTCTTTGGCGTCACCGCCAGCAAGTTTCTAGGTTATATCGTCAGCGAGCGAGGCATCGAGGCTAACCCGGACAAGGTACAAGCCATCCTCGACCTGGCGGATCCTGAGTATAAGGTACACGTCCAGTGCCTCCAGGGCAAGTTAACCGCCCTTTCTCGATTCATCTCCAGACTCACTGATAGGTGTGCCCCATTCTTCAAACTCCTCAAAACGACTCACAAGAAAGTCATCAACTGGAACCCAGATTGTCAGGCGGCGTTCCAGGGCCTGAAGGAATACTTAGCGGCAGTCCCACTCCTCTCTATCCCTGTGCAAGGAGAGATATTGTTCATATACCTAGCAGTATCGGTATCAGCGATAAGCTGCGCCATTGTCCGGCGGGAGGGCCAGGATGAGCTCCCAGTGTTCTACGCCGACAGAGGCATGAACGGAGCAGAAACAAGATATCCTCCCTTGGAGCAGCTAGCTCTCGTGCTCATCGTTGCCGCCAGGCGCCTCCGCCAATACTTTCAGGCCCACACAATCCATGTGTTAACCAATCAACCGCTGAGGCAGGTAATGCAAAACCCTGAACATTCGGGGCGCCTTAGCAAGTGGGCCATTGAGCTCAGTGAGTTCGACATTGAGTACAAACCAAGAGTCGCCATGAAGGGCCAGGCAGTGGCGGACTTCATTGCTGAACTCACCGAGCGTCAGCCAGAACCCGGCATGGAAGCAGAGCCCGGAACGGAAATGGTAACTGCTGAACCAGCTCCCCATGGGGGGCTGACCCCATGGGGGGCTGAAATTGCAATACGCCGGGGTCATCTTGACAGGACCTGGGGGGCTGAGCGTGCAATACCCCAAGTCCGTTGTAACGCAGCCCGACTTCCCCTCACACAGCCCGTGCCGTTTGCTGGCGGGTCCCAGTAGTCTCCACGTCGTCCCCTTCTTCCTCATCGGGGGAGTCGGGCTGCCGGCGCCTTCGCTGGAGCACCCTTGTGTTCCCAGCCAGGGGCCTCGCTTCCCTCGGCGGCAGCCTTGCAATGGTAACGATCTCCCCTGGCGGCACTGTTTTCTCCTTGTGTGTGCCGCGCCGGTTGGCAGGCACCCTCTCTTTTTGAGGTGCGGCGGTAGCAGACCCCTTTTTCCCGCCATCCACATGGGCCCCCGCCTGAACGACTGGCAGGCCGTCACCACCAAGGTGAGAGTGGTGCGGCATAGGCAACACCACCGGAACCTCGGACGGGCTTAGTGCCAGCGTTTCCGGGTTCACAACAGTCTGCTGATCCGCCAGCCCAGAGGCATACATGGTCTCCAGGAAGTTGTCGATCTCTGCACGGTCCATAGCCTTATCAAAAGCGTCGTCGCTCGATTTGTTACCTGGCGGAGTTTCTAAAAAAAAAAAAAACAAACCGGTCAGCCTGCGATGGTCTGATCGAAGGTAAAGTGTGGCGGAGATTTCTTACCAACGGCACGAGTCAGTCGTTGATCGACCAACAGCTCCCAACCGGTAAGAAGGCGAAAATCCAGCAAGTTGCGATTCCGCCAACAGCCTCTGATGCGTGCCACGCGACACTCTTCTTCACGAGTCAGGTTATACCGCAAGCCCGCTGCACAAACAAACAAAAATCGTTAGTAGAAGTACAAGACTATGCATAAGAGAAACTGCCAGCTATGTTCAGCGGAAACCAGTGAACAACCTCGGATAGGTTGAAACTCCGACTTAATCCTAAACGTCGGCTCCCCCTCGTTGGACCCAGCTTGATATTCCCACCCTGTCGTGGCAACACAGAAGGTCCCCCGCCAATAGGTCATGGAATCCCTTAGGTTCTCGATCAGTTTGGGCGCTCCCTGGCGGCGGCTTAAATTCACCTGCCCTCTGCAACCTTGGCGCTTCACATACACCAGCTCGTAGAAGTGCAGTACTTCCGCTACAGTAGGTCCCTCACAACCGGACAATCGCCATAGTGAGTTCAGCGCCAACATAAGCCGCCACATATTGGGACAAATTTGCCCAAAAGCAAGGCCAAACTCGCACACCAAGATTTGAAGATTCGGCACAAGCGGGAGTGTCACTCCTTGGCGGAATATCGCCTCGTGCACGGCAGCGTACCCCGCTGGAAGAATCGATGCTTTCTCGTCCACCGTCGGCGGACGCAGCTTCACCGAACCTGGCAACCGGAACATCCGCTTCACCCGGTTGACGGCGGCAACAGTCATCCGCCCACCTGCCTCGTCAACAGGGGTGCCATCCTGGAGGACCCACGCTGACTCAGCATCCTCCCCCGCCACCTCTCCCCCGTCAGCAGAGCCACTGGCAGTGTTATTACTTGCCAACCGCTCATCACGCCTATTTTTGGCAGCGGCGGCCTCCCCTGCCCTAGAGCTCTCTAGACGCAAGGCATGACCCATGGCTACTTTCCAAGGTATGGTTTGTAGCGGCTTAACCTCTAGCGGTTCTGGCAGTGAGGTTCCTACATGGGCAGACGGACGCAACGAGTCAATAAATATTCTATCCGCCACGCTGAACGACACGTCATACCAGGAATCCTCACTGCTCGAGATCTCTATGACGTTAGCCATCCCAAACCCTAAAACCCAAATCAGTTGGCTCAAACAAGATCTAACCTATACCTACATCAGTCATACCCAAGAACATCAAGAACAGTTACCCAGAAAATACCAAAACCAGAACAAAGATACTTAACCCAGATTCGACCATCTAGCAAATCCCTAAACACCAACCATCTGCCAAACACCATAACCCACCCCCAAATCTCACTTCACACCCTCAGAGCACACCACAGAAGAACAGATAACACCATAAAAAACAAAATCGACAAAACCCAGAAACCGACAGATCCAATGAAACAGGGAATAGAATCAAAATACCAACCTTAGTGGCGAAAACTCCGGTATGATGGTGAACAACAGTCTTCGACAGGGAAGATCTTCGCTTTTCCGGGTACGATAACTCCACGAAATCCCGGCAACTTGTTTCTGGAGTCTCGAACGAACAAAGCTTGAAGACGACGAGTAGAGTTTGAAGCTTTCGCAAAGTGTCAAATCTCGCTGAGTTCCCCCCCCCCCTTTTATGTCAACATCAACGAATTCTAGACCGTCCACTGAAAAACGACATCGCGCAACAGCCGTACACGTGTCCCACATCTCCACTTACTCTCCGGATTAACCGAGGCGTCGCCTCGGTTACGAAATCTATAATTACTCGCATTAATGGCGAGAAGACGGCCAGACTTAGGGGACACGCCTCCAGACGCTAACCCTCCTGGAGTTGGCCACGTGTCAACCCCCATCAGACGAAGCGTCTAATGGAAGTAACCACTTGGGAGGAAAACCTTCCATGTGACGAAGTCTTCGCTGAGCGAAACCCCGCCAGCGGAACTTCTCCCTTGTCACCTTCCAAGTGACGAAGTCTCCGCTGAGCGAAACCCGCCAGCGGAACTTCTCCCTTGTCACCTTCCAAGTGACGTAGTCTCCGCTGAGCGAAACCCCGCCAGCGGAACTTCTCCCTTGTCACCTTCCAAGCGACGAAGTCTCCGCTGAGCGAAACCCCGCCAGTGGAACTTCTCCCTTGTCACCGTCCCGGTGATGAAGTCTCCGCTGAGCGAAACTCCGCCAGCGGAACTTCTCGTCACCCTGCAAACGGGGCGTCTTCCGCTACACACCTCTAGTGGAACTCCCTTTTCATCTTGCAAGCTGCGTACTTTGTTCAGCGCAATACCGCTCAATTAAATACCGCCAAGCACGTCTACTGGACGCTGTTTCCTGCTTCAACCAGCGGGGGGATATCCGCCAGCGGCGGATCCCGAGGCCACGCCTCACTCTGACAACGACCGCCACGCGGCGTTACGGTCAGACCGTCCCTACGGGACACGGGGACTTGTCAATAGTCTACGACGGCCCTGATCAGGCACGTTGACCCCCGTCACTTGGGTGCTAAAGATTGGGCTCGCTACCCAACACCCTCTGCTCCGCACAGCTCCCCCTCAACAAACAATTTGCAGACCATCCGGAGGTCTATCTTAGCTGGGGAGTGGGGGACTCCCTGGGGGGCCTAACAGGGGCCCACCCGAAAGGGTATAAAGCGTTTGCTCAGTAAATCCATGGTTGACAACGCACTGACGCTAATTATGCTGTTGCAAGTCTAGCAGAAGATAACGCTTCAAACCGCCGAACAACTCCCCAACCAAGATTGCCCTCCTTGACTGGAGACTTGGGGGACTTGTACATACATGTACATTCACAAGCATAATTAGCTATAATGGGCTACGCTCATTGTACAGCCAAAGGTACTAATTCCCGCCAAAGGAACTAATTCCCGCCAAAGGAATAACATACAGATACACGGCCAGGCGGGCTACGGCCTGAGCCTCGGATAGCCCCCAGATCACCGCCAACGCGCTGCCACGCGCCGTGCCAAGATAGCATCAGAAGCTCCTGAAGCTGGGGACTGAAGCACATCAGTCCCACATCGAAAACAAGGAGAAGATCAGCCTCCTCCTCACCTATAAAAGGTTCTCTCCTCTCTCTTCATTAATTACGCATTTACTACTCATTTATTGTTATGCTGTCTATATGCATTGACTGACTTAGGCATCGGAGAAGTGAAGACCGCCCAACGCGGTCTCCCTCTGACGCCCTGTCTTTCGTTTGACAGCTAGCGAAGATCACCAAATCCAGAGTAGAGGTCCGCCCACCGGACCCGCGTTAAACGAAGGTTTGGCAACCGCCAGACTTTGGGCTACCGCCAGACTTTGAGCAATAACAGGTAATTTGGTGTTATTGAAATTATGTTAGGGTATTTTTGGTATAAAAAATTGATTCCGGGTGGGTTCACTACTACAAAAATCGAAACACACAACACTCATCACACAACAGAACTAAAATTTGCTGTTGTGTGTTAACACAAACTCTATCATACAACGGTACAAATATGTTTCTGTTGTGTGAATATAAGAAAATTGAAAACTTTTTTCTTAGGAAGGTATTGCACAACTGAGTTAAGAAGTTTCCGTTGTGTGAATATGAGGCCTAGATGGAGGGAAATGAGCACATAATTCCCTCCCAGAAGGAGCTCAATTTGAATTATTCACACAACCGTTTTTTTGATATCTGTTGTATAATGAATGTTGCATGAACCTTGAGAAATCCTCTAGGTACACCTAGTGCAAGTTGCACAAATTTACACAACAGATTGTCATAGTTCTGTTGTCTGAGCATGGAAGCAAATTGCACAGCGCGGCAAAATTAATTTAACTCAAATGAAATGAGTCACAGGCGGCAAATTTTCCCTCTCAGCCTGTTTTGTAATCATATACTCATACAACGGTCCGTTAATTTTCTGTTGTTGGAGAAACTTGAAGTCTCCCACTAAAGTGCTAAACAACTTATGTAGTCTTTATTGAAATCAATACTCTCGATCAAGGTTCATTCCACCTTTCTTATGCCACCTCTCGTTCATCTTCTTCTTCTACTATCTTTCTTCCGTTCCTAATATCCCTCTTTCTGTCCCTCTCTCTCTCTCTCTCCAAATCTCCCCCAAATTTTCGATCTTTGGCCCTAAAACTTCGACCTATATATCTTGAATCAACCATGGATCTGGCCCCGAAAGAACTTCAATTTCTCTAAATCCCATACATTCTCCGAGAATCGACCTCTCCCCCTAAACAGTCCCCCAAGACCTTCTACCTCATAACCCTAACCCCCAATCCTAGCCCATTCTCTCTGAAGGTAGTGTTCAGTTGGAGGTTTTTCCCTGGAGGTTTAGCAATGGCGTATTCGATATCATCAATCTGCAATCTATGGTTTCTCGACACACTCACTCACTCTCTCTCTCTCTCTCGTGAAACCTTTCTCTCAGTCTTCCATCTGGTTCACTCCACTTTCTTCCCCGATATACCGACCCAAATCCCCACATCTCCTCCACCTGGGTTCACTCATGTTTTACTTTACCGATGGATTCTGATTCTCTGACCACCACATCGCTCTATCCAATAGGGAATGAATCCCTTTTTTTTTTTTCCTTTCTATTGAAGCTGATCGAATTCCAGGTATCGATTAGCAATGGCGGTGAAGCACGGGCTCCACCGAAACAGAGCCGCCAGATCTCATTCCCTACTGCGGTATTTATATTCGTTTTGTTGTTTGGTTGATTTTCTTCGTCGGCCATGGCCTCTACAGCTCCGGTTGGTCCTTGGCACCCTTTCAATTTATTTACTTTGAGAATAGTGTGTGTGTGTGTGTGTGTGTGTGTGTGCATAGTTAAGTGATTATGTGGAATTTAGGTTTGCAGATCTCAATTAGGTTTTGCTTTGGCTTTGCAGTTGGGGGAAAAATTACCTTACTTGCTTGCAATTGCTCTCTTCTTTGCTTTAGAGAAGCAAAAAGAGTGAAAATTGAACGTCCTCTTGTCAAGATTATCTGAAAATCAGGAATGCTACTTTTCTTTCTTTTCTTTTTTTTTTGGCTTTTTGAGCTGTGAGCAATGCACATTTATTACAAACTTTGCAAGTGTGTTTTGTGTTTTAAGATAGTGAGTATATGAGTGCACATTGCAGTATTAGGATAGACAGTTTAGCTTTGTCTCGGTACTTAGATGGTCAAGTTTTAAGCAGATTTTGGTGATTGACAACAAATTGTGGTTGTATCGACAACTATATATATATATATATATATATATATGCCTCTGCTTCTAGCCCACATTGAGGTCTTATTATGTTCTTGATTATGCATACCGTGAAACTTTTTCTTGACAGCTTTCACTTTCACCAGAAGTAAGTGTAACTCGTATTATCTTGGTAATGTAGTTTTTAGCATGTCTTTTTCATACCTACTAGTTTTTAGCATTTGGAAGGTATAGCTTTCTACTAAGATATCATTTAATTAAGTATGTAGACTCTGTTTTGCAATTTTTTTTAACAGATGTTTTAACTAAATCAACTCACAATTTGAGCTTCTTGTTGGATTTCAATGCAATGGTTCAGGGAAGGGCACACAAGGAGCGATCTACTGATCTAGGTTTGATTGTCAAGTATCCATGTCTACAGATATATTTAGATTCCAGTATGGTTATTAGAGTTCCTACCAGTAAGGTTACTAGAGTTCTGATTCATGGGCGTGAATTCTTATTCTATATGTCTTTTATTTCTTTGTTTTGGTAGCCTAGTGTAATTAAAGACACATTGAATGGTTTATATGCTTCGTGATTTAGTATTGTGATTTATTCCTGGATATGAAAGATTTGTTGATTGATAGTTTGGATTTGTTAGACGTAATGATTTTCAAATGGTCATGCTAAAACAAAGTAGAACTGCAGGATATACAGTTGCCACTTTTAGTTTTCTCTTTCTTATTGGGATGAATAAGTGACCATGCCTGGTTGCTTTTGTCTCTGACTGCTTATAATTCCAATCTGAAACAGCTATGCATGGGTTTTCTGCAGAATGCATGTTAGCTAATCTTTGATTTGTGGCTGAAGATATAATAGGTTTGGATGCACCAGCCCTTCAGTACCAGCCCTTCAATTTTATATACACTATTAAGAAAATATATAATATATCTTCTTCTGCTCACTTTGCTTCCTCTTTGCAGACTAGTTAATTAGGTGAGACCTGCTCCTCAAATCTCAAAGCACACTATAGCTTAGATTCATACTGGCTTCCTTCCGATCTACTTCATGCCCTCCTTCCTCTATTTCATGCTGTTTTTCATAGAGCTAGCTTAAAATAAAGTGCTCTATACTTTTCTAGTTTTGAAGTTCTAAATATTCATATACCTAAGCTATAACAGCACTAGAGATTTGAAGATTGTACTTTGTTTCTTGAAAAGTCTTTAATCTTAGATCCTTTATTTTGCTTATTCTGGACCTGAAAAGGGTAATCTGTCAGCTTTCTGCTATAGATATTTTTGTTCAATCATACAAAGAAAGCTTGCTCTCCTCTCAAATTTAGCTTAATTGTTTTTTGTTCTTGCTACTTAGGCTTTTGTGGTTCTTCATGGAGTTGAAAAACATACTTGAAGATCAAATGGCTACTCCTTTGTGGTTCTTCAGATTCCCACCACCATTGATTGTGGTTCTTGCTCCATTGCTTATATTGGTGGGTTTGATACTGGGCTTTGGTTTCTACTCCATCTTCCTAACATCTATAACATTGATATTCTCAACTCTTTTCTTCACATGTTCCAAGCAAAAACCTGTTCTGCTTGAGAGATTAGTTGAAGAAAAAGTTGTTCTTAAGTCTGATAATGAAAGTGCTTCTATACAAGACAAGGAAGTTCAAGAAGCAAGTAAGAACAATGAGGCTCCCAAATACTTGGTAGCGGCACAAAGTTCAACACCAGATTTGGTAGTAGAAAGTGCATGCCTTGATGACTTATCAACTAGTGAGGAGTCTGAAGTACTAGACTGGCCATTTGGAGACAATGTGGATCGGAGTCCAGATTGCTCAGACGGTTCAATCTCTGACGAGAAAAGCCTCATCGAAATATCCCTCCCCGACGGATATTATGTTGGCCATGACAAGGAAGAAGAGTCCATCTTTAGTCTGCAACAGAAAATGTCAGGTTTGTCACAGAAGGCCATTTTCCAACAGCATACTTTATTTGAGTTCTTAGCTGAGATCAATGAGGAAGAAAATATGATTGAAATTGACATATCCATGGGCTCAATCAAGTGCTCAAGGTTTGAGATTGAAGCTTGATTAAAGAGTTCAAGGTGCTTTATTGTTGCCCAAGTTCATAGGTAGTTACTGTTTGCTCTACTGATTTGTGCCTATCATTGATTGTTGTTTGGCAGGGTGATGCTGATGGGTATGATTTAGTTGTTGTTGATGCCATGCATAAAGCAACCTGTGCAAGTAGAATTTGTCACTCGTGCCGACCTAATTGTGAAGCAAAGTAAGTTCTATTAAATTTGTTCTGTTAGTCATCGTACCGTCCTCGTCCCACCATGCATATAGGGAATTTTACAGAGCAGTACGAAGTTGTGATTTTGACTAGTAATTGTTACATCCCCATGATATATGGTGCTGCATCTAGTTAAAAGTTCTTTGTTGCTACTTATGTTTTACGGTTACCTTTTGGCTTGTACGTACTTAGAGCTTTCGTACTTTATGATGTTTAGATTATTTAATTTATACTTTGGTGTAAGAACAACTTTCCATTTTAGAATATTTATTTTTTGAATATGCAGTTTTAGATTGCCATTTCAGTAAGTATTATAGCACTGTGGTTAAGAACGCCGGAAATACAAATTAGATTGATGTATGCTATCAAGATATGTGTTATTAGCAGTTCTTTATGTCTTATATATACACAAGTACCTATAGTAATCAATGGCATCCTAATCCTAGAATTTAGTCTGGCCAAACTTTGACTACTAGTTCTATAAACATTTACACTTTCGTTAATGCAGAGTTACTGCTGTAGATGATCGTTACCAGATTGGAATCTACACTGTACGTAAGATTCAATACGGTGAAGAGATCACATTGGACTACAACTCTATTAAGGAGGTCTGACTCTTTTGCCTATGGGTCTCATGTGTTACTCGATTGCAATTTACATGACTGTATTTGACAATTGAAGTCTATTTTTTTTGACAGAGTAAGGAAGAATATGAAGCATCAGATTGTTTGTGCGGCAGTCAAGTTTGCCGGGGAGGTTACCTGAATTTGATAGGCGAAGGATCATTCTTGGAGGATCGAACATATGCTGCATATGCTGCACAAGATGGAAATTGGATTGCTCGTATTGCAACATTGCTTGTGGGTGAGGATCGAACACAGTCTTGTATAGCTTATGAAATTGGAAGGCTTCGTTCAATGAAATGTTTAAATGCTTATAAAATTGTATATAGTGAATCGATTGGAGTTTGATTTTATGTATCTAAGTTACTTTTAGCATTAATATAAAATTATTGTTCATTGGTAATAATCTCTAGCATTGATTTTGTATGATTTCACCTAGCATTGATCTCATACAACACAATACAAAACAATGTATTGTATGATTGTAAACGAGTTTAAAATTAAGGCTTCTCCTACAACAGTAATTGGCTATTAGCCAATCTGATTACAATATTCACACCACAGCTAACCAAATATATTGGTTGTGTGAACTAACAACCAACAACAAAAGAAAACAAAGTTCTGTTGTGTGAGATTCATAACACACAACAGAAATGAAATCATCTCTGTTGTTTGAGTAATCAACAGACAAGGGAGATCATTTCACTTCAGTTGTGTGTTATTAATCTCAGACAACAAAGAATGAGTAATATCTGTTGTGTGTTATATATCTCAGACAACAAAGAATGAGTTATATCTGTTGTGTGTTACATATCTCAGACAACAAAGAATGAGTTATATCTGTTGTGTGTTATGAATCTTAGACAACGGCGAATTCCTTCTTCTGTTGTTTGAATGTGTCGACACATCCCCGCGCATGCCATGCCAGGCACATGCCTGCGCAGAATTCACACAACGGAAACAGGTATTCTGTTGAGCAAAGTATTATCACACATCAGTGAAATCACCGTTGTGTGATTTTTCAATCACACAACACTCGTTTAGACCACAGTGAGGCTGGTCATCACACAACTCCAAATATCTGTCGTCTGATTAACTTATTGTAGTAGTGGTTGATTCCTAAACCCATCTCCCCCCTAGGTTATCGAATTCCTGAGTATTCAGGAATTGATTCCTAATAAGAATGTGGGACCCACATTCATTCGGATTCCCTTACATGTAAGTAAACGACGGAATTCTCTTATTCCGGAATCATTCAATCCATTCTCATTCCGATTCCAAGTTAGTAAACATGCCATTAGAAGATCTTAGTGTGTTGCATCTTACAATATATATTACGGTAGACACACTTTTTAATGAGTGATATTTGTTAGTTTTCCTAGCGTTTAACCATGTATATCAAGTCTAAGTCCATATGATTGGTGTATGTGCTACTCTGACGATAACAAATAATGAAATCCACTTATTTTCTTCAAAACATGACTCATCTGATAACATAAATGATGGTTTTTTGGTGAAATTTTAGCAATAAGTCCAAACTATTTTTTTTAGCAGAAGAAAAGATTTAATTAATCTCAAAGCCAGAATGACACATACAATAATTTTCTATACTTGCGACCTACATCAATGTCAAAATAGTTTGGAAAGAACCAATATCATCCACTAAAACATTTAGGCTCATTTATTTAGTAAGTCTACGAGGCAATAACTATGTCTCTTGCCTAAAATTAAATTAAGCAAGAAACCATTTGCCAATGCAATCAATTATGGTACTCGACGATCCTCTTTAACTAATTGTACGTAATAGCACTTCATAGTATGCAGGCTTCAAAAACTCTAAATATTAAGTATAAATTGAGGGTGGCAAGACACTCTCCTTAATCAATTGATCCAGCCCAACTATAGATGCAGGCCTAAGAGAGGACCCAATGACTGCTGCGTAGACAAGCCCTCCATTGACAGAGGTAGGCCTAAGAACCATGAGTCACTCTAATTGAGGCTTAGGAGACCTCACCCCACACCTAACAAGTAAGCCAACCCATAAGGCCCAACCTTGCTTGCTGCCAATATACTGAACCACAATGCAAGTCAGGCAATCGAAACCGCCATGGAAGCTCAATCAACAATTGTATCGGCAAGCCGCCGCCAACATAGAACGAGCGACCCAACAGACAAGTAAGCTGCACCCCAACCAATCCAGCTGCACTCCTTGGCTTCCATAGCCTATAATGTTATGCATCGTACCTAGACTTACCTATTTATTGGTCATTTGGATGGTAAATGACAAAAACCTTTAATTTTTCCCTTTATTGAGAACATTTAGGGGCTCAAAAGTTGACTTTTTTTTTTTGGCTCAATTTTTTAGAAAACTTCTTTCAAGAAAGTTGTAGAGGACGTTAAAAAGTTATGATATGAGAAGCTTCGGTTACTATTTTAGAAAATCCTAGTATAAATAGCAAGTTACCATAGTGACATTCCATTTCGGTATGGAAACCCTAACAAACCAATCTCCCATCAACCCGACTAGCGGACCCTATATATATAGAGCGAAGCCTCGCTATGAAATTAAAGTGCGAGGTTAGAGTTTAGAGTCACTTTTCGGTCGCATATCTACATCTCGATCGTTCAGTTTTTAGGTACTAATGTATAGATCATCTCTGCAAAATTTCAGCTAAGTTGATGGTCGTTAAGGCATTGATAACTGCCTTAAAGCTAGTATGGTTCAGATTTGACAGATTCAGTTTGCCTATTGGTTTAAGCGAGTTAGATACCTTAAAGATCATCAATTTGGCTAAAATTTATTTTAGATCCAAATGTATAGATCACTTCTGCAAATTTTCAGCTAAGTTGATGGTCATTAAGGCATTGATAACTGCCTTAAAGCTAGTACGGTTCAAATTTGATAGATTCAGTTTGCCCATTGGTTTAAGCGAGTTAGATACCTTAAAGATCATCAATTTGGCTAAAATTTTACAGAGATGATCTATATATTAGTACCTAAAAACTGAACGGTCGAGATGTGGATATGCGACCGAAAAGTGACCCTAAACTCTAACCTCGCATTTTAATTTCAGAGCGAGGCCTCGCTCTATATATATATATAGGGCCCTTCCACTAAGGGATCCCTTTTTTGGTCTTTTATAGGGATAGAGCATTAGACCAACTTTTTGATCACATTTCGACATCTCAACTGTTCAGTTTTTAGGTCCTAATGTGTAGATCATTTCTGCAAATTTTCAGCCAAATCGGTGATCGTTAAGGTATCAAACTAGAATAAATCAATGAACGAACCAAATATGTCAAATTTGAACCATTCATACTTATAATCTTAAGTCGCCGTTTTGAATGCCTTAATGATAATCAATTTGGCTGAAAATTTGCAGAAGTGATCTACACATTTGGATCTAAAATCTGAACGGTTAAGATGCTAAAATATGATCGAAAAGTTGGTCTAATGCCCTATCCCTAGAAAAGACAAAAAAAATGGATCCCTCACTAGAAGGGCCCGGCATATATATATATATATATATATATATATATATATATATATATATATATATATATATATATATATATATATATGCTAGCCAACCCTATTCCCATTTTTTATCACGACTCTCTTCCTCTCTACACACAACGCCGCACCACCTAAAAGGGGGCAGCCTTTGGGCTACTCTCTCCCAATTTCTTCCATTTCCTTTTTCTTTTCTCCTATTCTCACCAACAAATCTTCATCAATTTGTCAAGGAGCATCAAGATTTGAGTTTGGGTAAAAGTGAGGAGCCATAAATCAAGATTTGTCATACTTGCTCTATAGCAATTTGTGACTTGTTTTTGTTAATTCTCACTTCTCTTCACATTTCTCTCTTTAATTTGATACATATTGTTGTTGATTAGTTGATGGGTAGTGAGTAGTCTATTTAGGAAACTAGGGTTTGAGCCCTAGCATGGATTCAATGTAATAAATATGTTTTGATTCAATGGTTTTTAGTTTTGTGTTTGGCATATGTTCTATTCTATAATATTTGGCTTAGATGCATGATTAGGAGCTTGATTAACTCTTGAATGCGTAGATGAGCATGTCTACAACAAATTAGGGAGCCTAATCACCTTTCTAATTTATGGCTAGGACACTTGTTTAGAACATGGTTAGTTACAGTACCAATTTTGATTGCGTATTGGCTAGCTTGGAAACCTTGATTCTAGAACTCTTCGTCTTTTGGTGCAACTAAAGGCCCTAACAAGGCTCTAAATTGTCCCAATTGTGTTTCTACGACCCTTGATCCGGAGTAGGAATACCATTTAAGGAATTTAATGACTCATGAACCTTGAAAAGCCTTGGGTACAGTTCTTGATGCTATTATGAATTAAATGACCATTGTTGGAACATATTTGTGCATTGAATTTGGCTAGGAGGATACCCTAGTGACCTAATTTTCATTTCTTACTTTTTCCTTTCTTTATGTAATTTAGTTGTTAGCTAAAGTTTTCATTTAAATTCTTGCAATTTAATTATTAGAAAATTACAATCACAATTTCAAATGATAATTTCTACCTCATTGTAAATATCTACCACGTACTAGGCTCTTAGTTTTGATTATGCTTTGGTGAAAACCAAAGCCGAGCATTGCTAAGGCTTGTTGCCTTAGATTAGCATTTTTATTTATTTTATTCTCCTTTATTTGCCTAGTGACTTTAGTTCCGACTACCCAAGGATTGTGGGTTAGCCACTAATCCCCGTGGTACGATAATTTTAGGCTTAATACTTCCCTATCTTGACAATGATACGTACGCTTGCGTAAATGTGTATCAAGTCAATATGATAAAGTTTTGTAAACTGAATTATAAATCAAAATGAGACTCATTAGATTGGGAGTTCATAGTACATGTATTGAATTTTGATGCGAATACTAATGGAGGAATCAAACTCTAATCTCTGAATGTAGTTGCAGACTCGCAGTTAAAAATTTGTTCTCTTTCCCCCCCCCCTCTATTTGTCATAATGGTTTGAATTGATTTTGATCAGAAAAAAAAAATTTAAAACAATTAAACAGCCAACCACCTGGTGTGATAAGGTTGGTTCAGCTGCCTAGTATGGAACTCCCATGTCTAGAGTTCGAGCCCCAACTTCCACCAGTTTATGGCCAGTAGGTTTGAGGGGCTTTCGGGTTCGTGCGCTCGCGGCGGGAGATTTGTCTGGCTTTGCTGGGATACTCTCATGGACATCGGTTCGAATATTGACTTGGTGGGTGTGCTACTAACTCTATAACGTCCCGAACCTGAATTTATCGGTTTACTAGTCATTTGGACGGTAAACGACAATTACTTTCACTTTTTACTTTGTTTCGATGCTTTTAGTGGCCCTAAAAGTTGACTTTTTGTTCGGGTCAAAATTTGATAAAACTTTCTTCAGGAAAATCGTAGAGGACGTTAAACCGAGCTCGTGCATATGTGGTACGTAAAAATCGGAGTTCGTATGCGAAAGTTATGGCCAAAATACTAAAGTTACTGTTCATGGTAATTTGTCTATAAATAGCCGAGTTACTGTGGTAAGTTTCCATTTTCGGAAACTTACCGAGCTCTCTCTTTTCTCTCCCCGATTCCCTCTCCCTCTCCGACCTCTACACCTGCTTCCGGCCATAACTCCTCCATCCGGCGACGGATTTTGACGCATAAGGTGTCGTTGGAAAGCCCTCTTCCTTCTCTTCATTTCTGGGTTCGTTTGGTAGCTTAATTTGAACTGTGGAAGGTGCAGCATCGAGAAGAAGATGAAGGTCACTGTAGCAGATCAGAACTTTCGTCGATTTTCGGCGATTTCGGCCGTCTCCGGCCACCAAACCGGCGTCGAAGGTTCGGTTTTTGCCAAGGATAATTTTGCCCCTAGCCTTGAGCCACGATTTGCAGTGTGGAGGTCGAATCGACGATTTCAAATCCTAGGGTTCTTGGGTTTTTCTGGAAAAACTTCACCGGCCAATTTCGATCACTTACAGGTAAAATTGGAACTTGTTGTAGTTGATAAAGATGTTGGGTCTGTTGAGTAGGTGGTGCTGCCAAAATTTGGCGGCCATCGGAGGTGGTGACCACCGGCGCGTGGGCCCCACACGCCGCCACTGTGGGTGGCGCGTAGGGTTGGTTTTTAATTCCTGTTTTAGCCCAATTAAATCCTATAAATGTTGTAAAGCTTGTATGTGAAGTTTGGTGAATTTTGGAGGAGTTTGGAATTGGTTGTGAGTTTCCGAAGTTTGGAGTTTTGTGATTGAATTGTGGGAAATCCGGCCGTTGGGTTTCCCTCATTTTCGTTGTGGAATATGTAAATCGACGAATTGGTATTAGTGGTATAATTTGGGTTGAATCCGAGAAGAAGTGGAGATGTAATTATAAGGAATTGATTTTAGGAATCATATTAATTTGTTGAATAGTTATTCACGGAATATAATTGTGTACAGGGTGACGTACCGAGCGATTGCTCGACGAAGGAACTCGTATGCATGATCACCTGAATAGTACTGTGAGTGGACTTTTATTTTTAAAGAATGATGCATGCATTTATTTTTCCAGAAATAATAATTTATTTATCATTTTATTATTGAGCATAATATTTTGCCTTGGATTATAATTTTGGCATTGTTTTTCCATATGAATTTCATATACGAATCTATTATGCTCAGATTTGGATTTCATGATTTGTTTTCGGAATATGATTAAATTTTCAGAGATTAATTATAATTTATTTTCAATTATGATTCGGGAATGGATTTTGAGCCTTTGATAAGTATCTCCGATATATGGTTTTTATTTGAAATCATGAATTAAGTGATTTTCGATGAATTACTTTCCGAGATGATTTCCGGAATTTATTAATATATTGTATTCGTCAATATTGAGATTTTTTGGAATATTTTTCGAAAATGGGATTTTCGATTGAATTATTTTATCGATTATTTCTCGCCTAATGGTTTATGAATTCTAGAATATTTTGGCGTGCGGGGCCACGTCATTGGAGTATATATTTTCTTGAGATTTTCCGAGTATGGATGGGATTCATACTCGTGTTTTGTTGCGAGGTTGGGGAAGCCTTACTGATTTACTGGTTTTCGATTGTTTTTCCTCACCATACTCGGGTCATTCGATTAGGTCTCCTCCTCACTTACTTTGTGTTTGTGAGTGGCAGTCGAGGTGATTTATTCTCCTCCTCACGTGAGTGGTAGTCGAGGTTATTAGTTCTCCTCCTCACACAATCTATGTGTGAGTGGCAGTCGAGGGTAGGTAGAGCCTGAGGGGCTCCTTTACCAGTATGGTGAAATCTCTTCCCCATATCCTTTTATTTGTTACTTGACTAGCGGGGCTAGTCCGATTCTCTTAACCAGCGGGGATTGGTATGTTTTCACGAGACTCCGGGTTTTAAAGACCTCTGTTTTATAAACGTTGCATGCATCGAAGTTTTATGAATTTAAATCCGTGGGAAAGTAATACAACTTCATTTCTTTTAAATTATTTATTTAGTTGTATATTTTTGTCCACTCACACTAACGTGTTTTAAATTACTTTTCCCTGGGCCCTTCGGTTTTAAATGCCCAGTTTGCAGGCGAAATTAGTTGAGGTCGGGCGTACATGGAGTTGAGGCATAGTCAACAGCATGGCTTCCGCGTTGGCCTTTGAATTAGGTTTTCCTTATTTACCTTTCTATTAGAATTGCTCTTATTACCTGTGGAATTAATGTTATTCAAGTTGGGAATTGTGTAATGTGAATTGGAGAATGTTGTCTTATGGGGAGCAGGGTGGCTCCAGGAGAATAAGGATGGATGGTTTAGAAGTGTAAATGTTTTCCTACAGGTATTGGGTAGTCCATTTTTAGGGGAAGTTCCGCCAAATTTTTGGTAGAATTTCTTCTAAGGTGGGCCCCGCAGGGCCACTTCGGATTTCGGGGTGAAATCCGGGGCGGGTCCTGTCAAACTCGCTAACGTAACCGTGGTGACCTGTTACCTCTCTCCCAATCCAAAAAAAAAAAACAGTTAAACAATCCTTTTGTATGTATGATTGTAGTAGGACTCAATAACATTTTTTTTTAGCCCAACCGTTTTATATATGTATTAGAACTACTTACTTTTTTGAATCAGGGAAAAATATATTCATCGCAAGCCAGAATAAGCCGTTACATACCCTTCCGCTGTCATTTAACATAGACAGACAAGAAGTTAGTGGTAGTACCCACAAGTGGTACGTACATATAGTCTTACTCATTATACAATCAAATACGTAAGAGAAGCGACTTTTTAAAAAACCTAAACTATCTCTCTTAGCCTTGCGCCGTGAGAGAGACTATTCCTCACCTAAGCGTCCCTGTCCGGCGGGGACCACTGATGGCGCCGGTGTCACCGCGTTGTCGTTGGGTTTGCTGCCGGACGGGTATTTCATCTGCCTTGGCTTCTTGGGATTGATGGCTTGGAGATAATTGTGGTGGGTGCTCTCAATCTGGTTCGAAGCTTCTCAGTGGCAAGTTGGGTCTGGGCATCGTGGCAAGGATGGTGATTGGCGTCGGCGTTGGATTGGGGACCGATCCAATTTGCTCCGGAATGCTGCGGCAGCGGCAGCGGCAGGGCGTATCGAGGAAGATGTCTTCTTGCTCCGTTTGCTTTGGTTTCTTCCAACTCCGGTTGGATTGGGACTCTTGCATGCGGCTGCGGTGACGTCTTTGGTGCGATGGGTCATGATGGTGTGGTTGCAGTCTTGTGGCGTGGGCGGCAGCGGTCACTAGGGCATGGCGGCAATGGGTTTTCACTTTTGGTGGAGGCGGTGAACTGAGATTGGGTGTGGGCCCATCACTTTGGCTCTGAGCTTTTCCCCTTAGACCTAGTGGGCTGGCAATTTGGGCCGGGCTATTGCCCTAGTCTCTTTATGTTTTTAGTTTTATCTAATTACAATAAATTCCTTATATTTAGGAAGCTAAGCACCGATGTGCATTTTAGAACTACTTACTTTATTCAATACTATACCAAATTTATAATTATCTTTGTATCCTATATTAAATTGAATTTTTATTATTTCAAACTAACCAATCAAATAAGGTAGGTGGGACCAATTCATATACTAATACATGTTTTTTTTTTTTTTTTGAAAAGATACTAATACATGTTTATATGTAGTCAATCACGTAGGGGTGCCAACAGTAGTAATTGTGTGTATAGAATTGAGTTTCAACTAGATCACAAACATCAATTGCATATGTAGCCAGGTCTGTCCCTGTTTGCTTGATATCATCAAAGGAGCATGTCCCTTGTCATACCCGAGAGGCCAATGATTAGCGTTCGAGTCCCAACTCTCACCAGTTTGTGGCCAGTACATTTAACTGGCCTTTGGGTTCGTGCGCCTGTGGTTGGGGATTAGTCTAGTTTTGCTAGGATACCCTCGTGGACCTCGATACGAATACTGACTAACTCTGTGTCTGTGTGTGTGTGTTACTAACTCGCTAACGTAATTGAGGTGACTTGCTACCTCATATTCGTTAAAAAAGCAAAAAAAATGATAGAGACGAATTTCATTCATCCCTAAACACGTGATTATATATCTTTCATTTAATTAATAATGAATTTATAACACTAGTTGATTTTCGTGTTAGAAGTTAGGATACAAACTATATAATTATCATATACCAAGAAACTAATACACACACACACACAACCACCACAGGTGGTCGAGTTGGTAAGAGTTTCCTAGTGTGGAACCCCCACACCCGGGTTCGAATCCCGCCGACGCTGATTGGAGTTAAATCGCAATCTATTCTTGGTGACCGGGGAAGAGGAAGCGTTCTGACATGATTCCCCGACACAGATTAGTCTCTCGGCCTAAGAAGTCTTTGAGGAACCGTGTGATATTGATAAAATACACACACACACAAGTCCAGATCTCCAATAAGCTAGATAGGAAGCACCATTAACTTTCATGTAAACTACAAAAAATCATGATAGCTTGTAGGCCTCGTTTGGTTTGGGAAAAGGAAAAAACTTTCCTTTCCTGATTCTTATTTTCCGTGAACCAAATGAGGCCGTAAATTGAATTTGCAGAGTCAGGCAAATGTAAGTAATTAACTATAGTTGTTATTATATAATCATTACCAGTTAACCCCGGACCAGTATAAATAATATTCGATGATTAATTCGAATCCAATGGATGATCTAAATTGCTGGAAGAGGCAGAGGCATACATGAATTAAAGGCGCAAGAATTAAGGTAGCCTGGCAATTGATGGTTAAAAATAACCAACCGTAGTTTGTTAATGGTCGATGATAGGGAGATAAGCGCCAGCTTGCTAGCTAGCTCATAGATTCCGAGATCCCTAATCAGTATATATATAGTGATTTCTTCCAGCTTTCCTACCAAAGCTTCCTCCCGCATCTCACCCTGCTCAACGCAGGGAGGAGACTACCGCGGGAAGGAGAAGGAGGAGATCTCGAAGCTAGTCTCTACCTATCTAGATTTCCGAACTATCATATCGTTATTTATCTATATATAAACAACAATGGAAAACCAATCTCAGGCAGACAACAAGCAGCTGGTGATTGCCATCCCGGCTGACCACACCAACCTAGCCACTGATCACCACGAGGATCATGAAAATGCAGCAGCCCCCGTCACACCAGCCACACAGCTAGCAGCAGCTAAAAAGAAGCGTGGAGGTAATCAAATTCTGAAGGCGGCCATGGTTCTGCTCCGAAGTCGTTCTAGAAAATCTTCCAAAGCCGCCTCCGTGGAAGGAATGACCCCCAAAAGCGCCTGGAAGCGCCTCGTGGGGTCTATGCGGCCGTTGCACCTCCAGAGCAACCATTCCTCACCTCCGCCGCCTTTATTTGAGATCGCTGCACCTTCAACTCCAACGGGGTCTGAACGATACGAAGACGTGCTCCCTCCACCCATGTCTCCTGCCCACAGCACCGGTCTCGTGTCCAGATCCTCATCCGAAGATAGCATGCAGAGCAAATACGCTTCTGCTGTCAATCTCCAAGAGCTGGACCGGAGCGAGCAGGACGAAGATAAGAACAAGGGCGAGGTTGCTAATATATATGGTGGTGACGATGAGCACATCGACGCCAAGGCCGAAGAGTTCATAGCTCAATTCTATCACCAGATGAAGCTTCAACAATCGGATTGAGGTCAATTGGTTGAACTAAAGCCAAGTAACCAACAACCTATACCGAGGCCGATCATGCGCGCATTCATCAATATATTTATATATAATTAAGCTGAAACTAGCTGCTATCTAATATCGGTTCTAATTGGGTCATTTCAATGGTGTTAATTAATAATTATACAGCACTATGTTATGCCCATGGCTGCAGGTAAAACTTAATTATATCAATGCATGCATGCATGCATGTATGTGCCCCTTTGGCTAACTTGCTTCCATTATTGATATATATGATCTAGCTTAAGCTGGACTAACTTCAGAAATAAACGATATGTGTGTGTGTGTATTTAAAATTTTACTTATAGGTGTTGGCTAGCTAATTCTATCAATGAAGAATCAATATAAGACAGCGTTCACCTCATGAAGATGTATGTAGAAATTAATGCCTCTGTATTCATTTATTTTTATTTTTATTTTTGTAACTGTTTAAGGATATCTCTATTTGTGTTTGGCCCAAACTCTAGGTTACTTGACCTAGTGGTAATAGGGTTAAATTAAAAGGATCTAGATTCCTATTCAATGTATGATTACTTTCCTTGTACGATTGAGATTCTATGCATTGTAATCCTCTATATAAAGAGGCCCCTATTATCAATGAGAATACACAGCAAATTCCTCTCAATTTCAGTTTCTCTACAACACGTTATCAGCACGAGCCCTAACCCTGAAATCCTAAATTCGTAGCCTTCAAATCCCAGAAACCACCGCCGCCCACCTTGAAGATCTCAACTCCAGGAGTCCAGAACCGGCGGCCCCGCCCCCAGAACCGGCCACCGGAAATATCTATATCCTCCCTGCCCGGTTCGAAGCTTTCCTCCCTGCCCGGTTCGAAGCTTTCCTCCCTGCCTACTGCTACCAAACTTCACCGGAAGCTGCAACCAGACCCCAGATCACCGAAGCCGAAAAATATCCACCGAAACCGGCCTAGAAACGTCCGAACCGGCCACCGGAAAAGACTGCTACCGAACCGGCAGAAAGAAAAAAAAAAAAAAAAAAAAAAAGGAAGGCAGCAGATCAGCCCAGCCCTGCGTCCGGCCCAAAACCACACAGCGCAGGCCCAGAAGCTTGGCCCACTGACGTCACCCATCTCAGGCGCCCACGTCAGCGTCAGAGTGCCACATCAGCTACCGGCCGCCACGTCAGCACCTCGGTCAACGTCAGTCAACCCTCCGGTCAACGCCGGTCAACCTTTTTCCGGCCGACTTCCGGCAACTTTCCGGCCACTTTTTCCGACTACTTTTCCGGCCACTTTCCTGCGACTTTTTCCGACGACTTTTCCGGCCACTTTCCTGCGACTTTTTCCGACGACTTTTCCGGCCACTTTCCGGCGACTTTTCCGACAACTTTTCCTGCCAAATTTTCCGGCGACTTATTTCGAGGTATTTTTTACTAAACGTTCCCGTTTTTTTAGAGTTTTTAAATTCAATTTCTCTTCTTTTCTCGGGGACTTTCAACCTCCCTTCTTCTAACCCCCCCCTTTCTTCTTCATAGTGGAGACCAAAAGCCGAACTGTGGGGGTTCGTGCTCACTCCAAGCTTGGAGCTTGTAGAGTCCTCCAAACTTAAGAGTTTGTTGAGAAGAAAACGATCGACCACACACATCATTGTTTCGATCTAATCCAACCCCTCTTGGAAATTCCTAATTTCTTGGAAGCGACTACGCTCAGAAATTTTATATGTTTTCGTGGTAGCCTTTCACGCTCCGAAACTAACCATTTTCTTGTTCTCTTTCAGGATGACTAACCTGAACAAATTGGACTTTGCTCCATTGGGAACAACTGGCTCTGAATATCACAGGTGGGTTCGTGATATCCGCCAGCATCTCAAGGCCGATGGAATCTTGAATACGATTCTCTAGCCTAGCCAGGACGTGCTAACTGTTGAGCAAGCTCAAGCTTTGGAAGCAAATAGAGCAGCCTTAGAGGCAAATAAGGCGAAAGCCATCATCCTAATGACTCGTCATATGGATGATTCGCTCCAATACGAGTGTATGAATGAAGAAGACCCCAGAAGGCTGTGGGTTTCACTCGAATAAAGATTTGACAACGTCCGTGACTCCCTGCTTCCTGACCTAGAAGTGAGATGGCATAGCCTCCGCTTCTGTGATTTCAAGTCAGTTCTTGACTATAACTCGGAAGCACTTCGCATTAAATCCTTAATGGAATTCTGTGGTAAAGAGATCACAAATGCGATGTTGATTGAGAAGACTCTCTCTACCTTCCCCGTTTCTGCATTGATGGTTGCTAAGAACTATCGAATCGATATTGCTGCAGGACGGATCACAAGGTTTCATGAGCTCATTGGAGCTATGAATGTCGCTGAAAAACATGACAACATCCTTGTGAAGAACTATAATTCGAGATCCGTGGAAATAGAGCATATTCCGGAATCCAATTATAGTCGCGCCCCTAAGAGAAGGCGCCAAGAGCGAAACCCTAACCTTAGGGATACTTCTGGACTTTCTGGTCCATATAATCGCTCTACTTGGGAAGGTAACCGCCAATATAGGCGAACACGGAACCGAAGAGGTCAACGTGGAAAAAGAGAGGGAGGCAACGCCTCTGGCCATGTTGGTGGCGCCACCAACACTAAGAGCCATCTAAATGACGCTTTCAAAGCGCCTCAATCAAAGGAGTTTGAACAAAGAGATGTATGTTCTCAATGTGGAGTGTCTGATCATTGGGCACACATTTGTAGAGCTCGTGAAGAACTTGTCACCGCCTACAAAGCATATTTGTGAAGCAAGAGAAGCTCACTATGTAGAACAAGAAGATCAAGAAGATGATCTAGAGTGAAGGGTTAAAGACTACAAATCTGGCTGGGATCAATAGATCGCCAATTCTGTTTACGTCTTTATTTTCCAAGAGATGTAGGCAATTGACATATTTTTGTAGTGGATGCCTATGGTTTAGTCTTTCTTCAAAGTAGGCATACTCAATGTAAATGTGATGTCTAGGAAGGTTTTGAGATAAGTGGTAATTAAGCGAGCTTTGCTCCACCGACATCTCTCTACTCACCTGGTCACATTTGCGTTGGAATTACCGAAAGAAGTTAGACGACTACCATTGTTTTGCATTAGCTAGCATTTGGATTAGATTTTCCTAATGGTTAAGAGATAATGATGTACTCTGTTGGCTTATGAATAAAATTTCGAGTTCTCTTCATTATGACTCCATTTTGATTCATGAGCATGTTACTTTGTGACTACGATGGCTGGGCCATCAGTATTAATTCAAGGACATGGAATAGCCCAAGTTCCCCTTGCCAAATGGCACCTTGATTATTCTCACAAAACTCTCTACGCTCCTAGGGCAGATGACACCCTATGAATAGCCAACGGATTCCATGCAGAAATGCATGAGGAGAACAAAAATGAGTTCCTTTGCAATACCTCTAATGATTGCAAATAAAGGCGCATCTTAGAGAAGTTTATGTGTCTCTCTAGTGGACTCTATGTCACTATTCGAGCTATTAAATCCAATAAAGTTATGAGAGAAGATCTCTTGGATTTAGACACATATTGGCTTTGTCTCGACAGGATAAGTCACCCTGGTCATGATATGATGATCCGTCTACTAAAGACTTCACATGGACACCCTCGAGCGAAATGAAGCAAGAATCAAAAATTGGTTCCTGGACTTAGCAAGACCGCAACAATTGCAGCATTTGGCGCTGCAGCTGTCTTGGGGCGCCATATGGCCGCCCAAGTCCCTTGTGACAACGCCATATATGGCGCTACCCATGGCCATGACGCCATGGATGTCAATCCCCATGGTTATAACGCCATGGATGCCACTTCCCATGGTCATGACACCATGATGGGTGATGTAGTCACAAACTTTGCTTTAATATGCGTCTCAAACGCTCAGGCCCAACCAAAACTCTCCTTGGTTGCTTCTAAGGCCTCTCGCTCATTTTACAAAGCCACTTCCTTAGGAAAATTAGGACTGAGACCGTCCTATGCAAAGGATATGAAAATACTCATTATGTTCTTACATAGAATCCGTGGGGATTCTGTGGACTGATTCCACCAACTTGCGGACGTTTAAATATCTCATGATGTTGGTTGATATGCAAACACGCTGGTCACGTGTTGTGCCATTGTCCACTTGTAATGCTGATTATGAAACACTCCTAGCACACATCCTATGACAACGGGCTCACTCCCCGAATCATCCTATTCAGTCAATTGGATTTGACTATGCTAGTGAGTTTACATCGAAGACTTTCGATGGATATTGCAATGAGACTGATGTTGGACATCATATTCTCCTGTACACACCCAAATGGTCTCGCGGAAACGACTACGATGGTAGTCAGGACATTGGAAATGCGCCCCAATCTCCTTATCCGCTTGGGGTGATGCAATATCGCATGCAGCAATGCTAATTCGACTACGACCCACCGCAACTCAATCTACCTCTGCGTTACAGCTAGTGACTGGGTACAAATATCGTACTTACGCATATTTGAGTGTGCCATTTATGTGCCAATTGTGCCGCCACAGCGCTCTATAATGGGTCCTTACAGACGAATGAGCAACTCAGTTGGATTTGAGACTCCAACAATCGTCCGCCACTTAATGCCCTTGCATGACGATCTCCTTACCGCTAGATTTGCGGATGTCACTTTGATGAGACAGTCTTCCCGTCGTTAGGGGGAGATAAGAACACAGATGTTCAGCAGGAATGACAGGAATTGTCGTGGCCTGTCCCCACTATGTCTCATCTCGATCCCTACTAAAGTGACGAGATCACACAATTATGCTGCAAACATGCCTGCAAGGAAGGACGTTCCTACGAGAGGACGTAGCGCCACCCTACACGGAGGTAGGCATGGCGCCAATTCCAAAGAGAGTGGCACTCTGGCATTACCTGCCATAGCCCCAGCTAGGATGCGTGGGAGGCCCGTGGATTCGAAGGATACTTTGGCACATTCCAACCCTTTGATCATCGACACTTAAAATCCGTCTCATGAGAATCTTCCGGGTTATGGTTATCGTTGGGGGACGCCACAACGTTAGAACCCTATTCCTGAGAATATAGAGCTCTATGAAACTTACACTAGTGTCCATGAGACGTGGGATAAAAACTCCATCATAATTGATGATGTAGTCACGCATTTCGTTGCGCATGAGTTTGTTGAGTCCGATGATATCGAACCACGCTCCGTTGATAAATGAATGCCAACGTAGAGAGATTTGGCCTAAATGGAAAGATGCGATCCAGATTAAGATGGATTCTCTAACGAAGAGGAAGGTTTTCTGAGCTAGTGATGCCAACACCTCCTGACATAAAACCTATTGACTAATAGGTCTTCGTTAGAAAGCGTGATGAGAAAAAGAGATGGCAATCTCGCCTTATGGCGCAAGGCTTCTCACAAAACGCCCTGGAATCGACTACGATGATACACATTCTCTCGTAATGGATGTTATTGCACTCCACTACCTTGTCAGTTTGGTAGTTTCCGAATAACTGAACATGCAGCTTACAAATGTGGTCACTACGTATCTCTATGGGGATCTAGATACGGAATATACATGAAGGTTCATGGTGAACTTCATTTACCCAAGTCAAGTGGCTCTAGACCACAGAGCGCGTTTACAAAGAGGTTGAAACGCTCACTAAAGTGACTACTTGATTGGGAAGGGATATGCCCACGCGTTTCCATAACAAGTTTCGGATTCTATCGCGGTTCATGTTGGACATGATCTTCATTGGAAGCCCTTAAAGACTTAAGGGAAACCGCTGAACACTAGAAATCCGAGTTTGAGATGAAGGATTTTGGGAGAACACGATTATGTCTCGGTTTGGAACTTGAGCATCGTGTTGATAGATGCTTAGGCATTTTGACAAGGTCAAGCCTTCAAGCACCCCCATGATCGTTCGTAGTCTTGATCCTGAAAAGGATCCTCTTCGTCAAAAGGATGATGACGAAGATGTGCTAGAGGCAGAAGTCCCTTACTTGAGTACAATAGGCGCATTATTGTACTTAGTTAAATGCACAAGACCGGACATCTCATTTGCAGTATGCTTGTTAGCTAAGGTATAGCTGTGTGCCAACGCGATGCCATTGGATTGGTGTAAAAGATATCTTTCAGTACTTGAGATGTGCGATTGATATGGGCTTGTTCTATCCCTACAGAGAGATGATGGATTCAGACCCATCACACACCAGGAACGCTGCCAATACTGGCCTGCGTCCCCTCTTCCCATCCCAAAACGAAGTTAGCGTTTTGGAAGATTTTGCTGATGCTGGGTATCTCTCTGACCCACACAAAGGTCATTCCCAAACTGGTTAAGTGTTCACCATGGGTAAAGACTGCGATATCTTGGAGGTCTACAGAATAGACCCTAGTCGCTATATCTTCGAACAATGCAGAGATCATTGCTCTTCACGAAGAGATTCGTGAATGTATATGGATTGGATCCATAATTACGCATGTTCGAACAATTGTGGTTTGAAGTCTACCATAGATGAGCCTACGAGCATTTAGGATAATGCAGCTTGTTTTGAACAAATGAAGCAAGGCTACATCAAAGCGACAACACCAAGCTTAATCAGCAACAACAGACTCTCCTCAAGATCAAAGTGAACTAGGTTCAATCTGAGGACAGTGTGGCAGACTTGCTCACTAAGTCATTGCCTAAATTCCACTTTCGAGAAACATGTTGGTAGCATCATTTACGGAAGTTATCCGAACTCCCATGACCGTAGTCATCAGGGGGAGATGCAGACATCAGGGGGAGATGTCTACATGTATGGTCTCGAAACGTGAAGGGTGTGTTGTGCTCTTTTTCCCCTTCGACCGAGGTTATTTTTGTCCCACTGGGTTTTTGTTACTCGGCAAGGTTTTTAACGAGGCAACGAGAGAAGCACCGCGTTTGGACAACACAAGGGGGAGTGTTTAAGGATATCTCTATTTGTGTTTGGCCCAAACTCTAGGTTACTTGACCTAGTGGTAATATGGTTAAATTAGAAGGATCTAGATTCCTATTCAATGTATGATTACTTTCCTTGTACGATTGAGATTCTATGCATTGTAATCCTCTATATAAAGAGGCCCCTATTATCAATGAGAATACACAGCAAATTCATCTCAATTTCAGTTTCTCTACAACAGTAACGTCTTTGTGTGGTTAGCATTTCTATAGTATTCACAAACATAGAAATCGCACATGATAACTATAACCGAAGACCTTACGATGATACGATGACATCATGAGCGATCAATATCTTGTTTGTTCTGTGACTCGATCTTATGCTCATACTTTTTTTTTCCTGTAACTTGAGACTAACTAATAAGGTATAGTATTCCTTTCAAAAAAAAAAAAAGGTGTAGTATATATTTGCTAAACGTAAAAGTCGTTAGAAGTCCACTTAATAAGGATGTTTATGTGAGCCTCACGTCGCAATTTCAAATCTCGTTGATATCCTAAAATGGAGGAGGTAGGAACACCTAGCTAGTACAAAAATCATTTTGTAGATTCCCAAGCAATGAGGAACATACTAATTAATAAGGTATATTATTTGCTAAACATGCTGCTTCCAACTCTATTAATTGGACCCATCTCAATTTTCTCATGTACCTCACTCCCCCTTGTGCCGACGATGTCATCTTGAGATTGAAGCGTCATGGTGTCAAGAATGGCACCTAATAAAATAAAATATTCTTCACTTTGCAGGGACGGTGGGATTTCAGTGGTGGAGTATTTTATTTTATTAGGTGCGCCATTCTTTTGCTTTGAGGCGTAAAATAAGATTTAAACGAAAACAAATTCATGAGGGAGGTCACCTGAGGAAATATAGAGGTCTCAATAGAATTTCTCCCAACTCATTGTATATATGCATATAAAATATATAGAACTCTGCGTAAGCGAGCGAGTTGTTTAGAACAATGAGAAGAGAAGCAGGTAGCTACTAGCTACACGTACATGCTTTAGAATTAATTCGAGGACGTTATTAATTAATTAAGGTGGCCGGATCTGCTGGCATTGAACTTGAATGAGAAGAAGCTGCATGCTGATCCATTGATGAGGCTGCAGAGAGGAGCATGCATGCTTATTAGCTTAGCCTAGTGCACGGTCGTCAGCCAATGAGACCTTGCTTAGCCTACTGGAACGACTAAGTACAACTGTTTTTTCGACTGCATGATCATCACTACTTGTGGTGAGCCTATTGCCTCCTCCACCTCCTCTACTACTCCGGTGGCGGCTGCTTGAAGCATAATAAATAGCTCTTGATGCAAGTGCTTTTCCGAAGCTGCTGCTACTGCAGGCCTTGGCTGGTGAACAATATTGTTGTTTGCTGTTTGATGAATAATGGAATTCACAGCTGGAAGTTCTGTCCACGTTATTTGTGCTGCCATTTTCTGTGTCGTTCTCTGCCTTTAATACTTCAGTGGTAGCTACATTAATAAGTTTAGCCATACAGCTGACTATGCTGTTCTAATACTAATTCTAGCTAGCAAGCTACCTCGATGAGAATACCAAGAGGCTGAGAACGAGAGAAGGGGTTATGGGTTATCAGATTATCACTATGCATATAAATATAGGGAGAGCCAATCTCGATCATCATACTTGCCAGAGTCGTAAAATAACTAAAGTTACCTGTACGTAGGAAAGTGGAATGAGGCGTCTAACTGAAGCTTGGTTGAGGTAAATAAAGTTGGATCTTGGCTGAAAGGAAAGGCTAGCTAGGGAACGCATTTGCCTTGCTATTACAAACTCAATCTTTTAATTCACCAACTGGCAAAGTTATGTATATCTTTGACATGAAGAAACTAAATATACCAAATTATCTAAAGCAAGGTCTTTGATCTACATATGTGCCATATACATGTACTTTCTTTTCTTGTTCGCGAGCTTTGGAGTGTCTAGAGATGACTGCTTAATTATTCCTCCTTTATCTTTTTACCCAAATCAACAGGCTGTATTTTCTTGATGCATGCCTTTAGTAAAATGAGCATTGCCTCATGGAGTCATGGGTGTCAAAAACACCAGGTCATCTAATTTCACATGTAAACTGTCTATGACTTATGCATAGATTGATTTTTTGTTCCCACCATGAGTACCAAGAGAAAGCTCTCTTCGGTTCTTCCCCGTCAAAAGGGCTTCAATGCGTCATATTTACTCTTCCCTCTTATCTCTCTTATCAGACAAAGAATCAATGTGTTGGATGGCTTGATATACAAACCCACTGTCATGTTAGGTCTCCATCCCACAATTCTTTTCAAAAGAAAGTCATAATATATCTGAATATTAGAATAATTTCAACTCGAGTTACAACTAAGAGGAGGCTTGGTCACTACGTTTGTAATATACAGTGCCTCCAAACTTACAAATGTAATGCCCACTAAAGATTTTGCTAATACATGGGGCACAGGTTTGACATCTTATTACAGTTTTATATATACGCCTTTCATGTGTAAAATGCCAGAAATAAGACCCCAAAATAAAATCTCAAGTATTACAAACACTAGGGTACCCCAATTCTTTGAGTGGACTATCACCTGCAGTAATGCTTCAGCTCCATCAACCTGCATGTCATATTCAGTCTGTATTATTTAGTATGAATTTAATTCTTCCAAACCAACGAACATATTCAGAACTCCCAAAGTCTACATTAAGTATCTTGAAAGACTACACCACTACAGCAAAGAAAGGTACTATACCAAGTTGTTTTCAGGGGACTGCCAATAGAAACCTTGCAATCCTACTGAGAAAAGGTCACAAGCAGCAAAAGCATATATAAGGAGCGCATTCATCCCCATCCATTGCAACAATACTGTGGGCTTTCTGCAATGTTTGACATCAACCTGCACGTGCATAAGGTATAAATAAATAAGGCACATTAATCTTTGTAAAATTTTCTGCAATTTGTTTCTTCTTCCTAGGATGTATCATTCATCTCTATGCCAATCCTTGGAATAAAAGGATTAAAGACCATTATGCAAGTCAAAGGAAACATGACAATTCTAAAGCCTGCCCTCACAGTGTGTCACAATCACAAGCGAAATCTAGTAAATCCATTCAAATTTCTTTAAACGTAGCTGTATCAGCGCAACAATGCATGGAATTAAATCAAGCCCATCTGATCACCTTTCCTTAAGGAATACCTCTCAGAATTTAATAAGAATCATTGCATAAAAATACAACTTACTATGTAGAAGATAATACTTAAGATCAAGCCTGATGCTCCTGCTGTAATGCATGCATAGCTCAGTGTGTACAGTGGTTTACAGAAAGGAATACCTGATACACCATCCATTACTCTCAGAGGAAACACAATGAACTCCTTATGCAAAAAGAATGAATAATATATTTATAACTAGAAGATATACCTAGCATCTCCAAAACAAAACCAAAGATTAGAATAGGAAAGGAAGACATGCACCATAACAGTACCCTCTGGTTTTTGTCCTACAGCAAAAGAAAGGATTCAATCCATGAAAACAATCCATCAAAGGGTCAAATCTTGAGAACTAAATTACATGATTTACGACATGTCAGTGATGTCACCACTGCAATGGATGGTGTCATAGATAAACAACAAGAAGCATCATACCTTAAAATGCAATAATATGTGCCCAAAATGCAATCCCACAAAACAAGTAAAAGCAGCCATCAGAGAGCTAGGAATAAGAAAAAGGTGTATAAAGTCAAAGACCAATTGTACTTATTAATTGAGAGAGTGAGAGAGAGAGAGAGAGAGAGAGAGAGAGAGACAGAGAGATGGGCAAGGAAGACAGAAATTAACCTTAAGATTCCCTCTGGGTCAAATGGTGCAAGGCACCAGCCAGGAGAATTAGGTGGCAGCGGTCCATAGTCGGGAGAATTAATACTGCATTCCTGTGGCATACAGGGTTAACATCTTTCAAAAAAAAAAACATAAACTGTAATAAAAGAGGGTAAAAGCCGAGACTCATTTAATAATGCAGTTACAAGTAAAGACTGAGGAGAATGACCTTTGTTCTTCTGTAAACGGGATGTTGATAAAGATGATGTTCACCCAAAATAACGCGATCGATAAAACCAACAGCATTGCAAGGAGGTTGAAGACTGCTTCTCACATCACAATAAATCTACGAAATAAATAGGGTGTTTCAGTTTGGAGGCAACTAAAGGGGAATATACTCATAAAGTATGTAGGCAAACGGAGTTCCAGTAGTCAACACTGATTAAGTTATCTACATCATCTTCATGTCAAAGTGGTGAATATGTAATAGGTAACAACGGATTTCAGTCGTTCACAAGGTTTCAAGAATTTGTTGATATCCAGGCATGGCTGCTGATAGATCGCTGTGTCTTACACAGCTCGTGGGTTGAAGAAAATATCTCCAATGTTTTGCCAATATCATCGTACTGATATCCTTGGTATTGTGAAGCAGCTTACCATATTTCAACCAATATTTGAATGAAGTTGAGAGTAAAAGAAACTGGATTTCAAGTCAAACACCCACGACCCACCTACCCTATCAATTAGTATGCTTATATATGTAATGTTGGTCAGAAAAATGGGATTATATAAGTTGCATGGACATAATAATTCATTAGATGGATTCTAGCTATTCATGGAGGGATAGTATGGAGCTGAATGGAATATATATTTCATGTTCAAGCAAATAATTCGAACTATTTTGTTTATACGTTTTGATATGACTATTATGTGTGTGGATGGATCTTCATCTACTTTTGACTCGTAGGACCTCTGAGTGGATGTATATGGACTTGTCATCTACATTCTGAACCTCGATGTTGAAAGACACGCATAATTTTCATAATATCTTCCGATATTTCTTCAATGAAAAATATCTGTTGATATATTCTTAAAATTTGAAAGCCGATATATTTGAATAACTTAAACAGGATCGTGCACCAAACTTAACAACCTCAGTATTGTCCATCCACAATTAGTAATGCAAAGAAAGAAATATATAACTCACAGTTTGAGTACCAGAGGTAAGAGCAGACAAATCCATACGCGGAGCTTCATATTCCCAACTTGGAACTAAGAGACCATACAGCAAGCTCATATAAAATGAGCACAATCCTATAGCAAACAACCTGCATGGAAGTATAGAAGGTACAACTTGTGATCAAGAATATAGAAACAGAAAGAGAAACAAAAAGAGAAACAAATGCATGGATAATCTAATTCTTAATAATCTAAACATCAGCTGTGATGATTTTGTTCCCACATAGGCAGATTAAAATTGCATAAATTCCCAGACAGTGAACAAATTACGAGGATAAATAGAAATGTCTAGCAGAACTGACCACTGAATGTAGTATTTCCTAGCGAAATCAACCAGTGAGTCGACCATTATGTTGTTAACAAGCCAGATTTCCGACATTGAAGCCAACAGATATCCAATCGATATCCTCTGGAAATCACAAGTACCCATTTTTAAATAGCAAAATAAAATCCTAATTAAAACCAGGAAATAAAATGATACAAACTTCTAGATTCATCATCCATAATAGTAGAAAATTGAGAACTCAATGATAATACCTGTAGTACACCTAGCCAACGTATCTTTCTGACATCAACTCCATATGTTAAGTGTTTACGCCCATGGAAATACCCACCTAACAACACATTCCAAAATTAAAAAGAGACTACCAATTTTCATTTATCACATCAACTATAAATGAAAGTACATATGTAGAGTGCCTCAGATCTAGTATTGCAGGCGTGTTATAGTAAGCATGAAATATAAGGGAAACAATGTGTATTTATTAAAAAGAATACAGCTGTTCGATCAATATAGCTAAGAGAAGAATAAGGAATCGGTAGTTTGCAACAAGTTTGACCTTATCACAATGCAATAGAACAATAGCAGCCTACCTTGCAGTAACAACCCCAAGAGGAAGAGATTTACAGCACGAAGCATGACTTTCTTGGTGGCAGTTGTCTTGTTTGATATTTTCTGCATGGTAACAGAGAGCATCAGGGCAGCACATGGCAATCTGTAAGTAGGGCATAGAAGAAATCCATTGCAGCAAAGTGCTTATTCTAAAAAACAAAAAAGCAAGCTTCTCCACTCTCATAATCAAGTCATTTTTATGAAGATATAACCACTGCCACATACTGACATACAGGTACTACTACAGAAGGATTTCCGGAAAAAACAAAAAAAAAAAAAGAAGGGGGATTTTGCAGTCGGTAGAAGAAATATCCTGGTACCTTGAATGCTAGACCAACGGAGACACCAACAAGAAACAGGAAAAATGGCATTACAAAATCTGCAAGTGTAACACCGAACCACGGAGAGTGATTTATGGACGGGAAAGCTCCTCCAGCATCGTCAACCAAAATCATCAACTGTTGTTAATTGTTACATAAAACTAATGAGGTCAAGTACAAGGGAAAGCTCGGAAAAACCAGAGAAAAATGTTGACAAGCGCGAGTGAATAATTATCGAACTTTAGTATATAAGCAAATGAAGTCGAATTGAATCACTGTAAATAAATCAGAAATCAAAGAAACACAGGGTATGTTTATATCAATCAGATTGTGCTACAAGTTTGACGGAGGGGGGCGTACCGCAACGGTGAGGCCACGGAAGACGTCGAGTGAGGCGATGCGTTGATTAGGTGCCGGAGGACCTGCGCCGTTGGAAGGTGATGAAGGTACAATTCCTTGGGATGACGAATCTCTGTTTCCATCTCTGTCTCTGTAGGGGTGAAGAAGAGGAGCGACGTCAATGACCGGAGACATCTTCACTTGTCTGCTTCAGTGGCAGTTGCTCCGCTGTGGTCTGATCGAATGAGTCGTGCCACATTTTGCAGTCTTCTCAAAATAATAATAATAATAATAATAATAAGGGAGAATTTCACAAATTGTCACTCAATTATGACTCATTCGACACTTTGGTCACTCAAGTTTCAAATATATCACTTTGGTCACCCAACTATTGCACTGTCAATCACTTTAGTCACCCAAGAAGTATTTTTTTTAATAAAAAAAACTTTTTTTAATAAAAAAAATTAACAAAGTGACTAAAGTGATTGACAGTGTAATAGCTGAGTGACCAAAGTGATATATTTGAAACTTGAGTGACCAAAGTGTCGAATGAGTCATAGTTGAGTGACCATTTGTGAAATTTTTCCCTAATAATAATGCTGTAAAAGTAAAATGGAAATTAGTTTACTCATTTTATTTGATAGTTCATTTACATAGGGAGAGAATTACTGAATTACAATGGAAATATTAATTATAATAATGACAGTAAATGTTGATTGAGCTGTAATTGCTAATTTCTTAATTCTCTCTTCGTCAGTTACTTTGACGAAACTACATAATGTGTTTTTCCTTTAACACTCCTCCTTGTGCCAAGTCAAAGACGAATGGTGTATAAATTGTTGTCTCACTAAAAACTTTGCCAAGTAACAATAAAAACCCTATGGAACAAAAAATCCATCTTGGTCGAAGGAAAAGAGCACAACGCATCTATTACATTTGATGATCACATGTGTGTGTTAAACTCCCCCTGACGTCTACACCTCCCCCTAATCCTTACATTAGTCAATGGAGCTTGGAAAGTCTTCATATTCCTATGTTTTTCACATGTTTCTCAAATATGGCCTTAGGCAATGATTTGGTGAACAAATTTGCCACATTTTACTCAGACCATACTTGATTCACTTGAATATTGAGGAGAGCTTGTTGTTGCTGATTGTAGAAAAACTTTGACGATATGTGTTTTGTATTATCACCCTTGATATAACCTAACTTCATATGTTTGATGCAAGCTGCACTATCTTTATAAATGCAAGTAGGCTCTTCAGAGGCAGAACTCAAACCACTAATCCCTCGAATATGTGTAATGATAGCTCTTAACCATATACACTCACTAACCGCCTCATATAGAGCAATGATCTCTGAGTGGTTCTAGGAGGTAGCCACAAGGGTCTGCTTGGTTGATCTCCAAGATATCGTCGTGTTCCCAATGGTAAATACGTACATAACCAATTTAGGAACGACCTTTATGTGGGTCAGAGAGGTACCCAGCATCAGCAAAACCAATCAAAACATTATTTGGGGTTTCGGTGTAGCGAGTGGCACTTTCGCCATCAATATTTCCTTTGGGGGTTGCAGTTCTATTTGCGGCTCCTCTTGTCTCTCTGTAGGGAAAGAACAGTCCCAAGTCAATGGTTCCTTCTAGGTATCAGAAAATATTCATGATACCATTCCAGTGACGCTGCGTTGGCGCTGAGCTAAATCTAGCTAACAAATTCACTGAGAATGCAATGTCTGGTCGAGTGCATTGGGCTAAGTACAATAATGCGCCTATTGCACTTAGATAGGAAATTTCAGCTCCCAACACCCCTTCATCATCTTCCTTTGGACGAAATGGATATTTCTTTGGATCCAAACTTCGATCGATCATGGGAGTGCTAGCAGGATGCGCTTTGTCCATGTTAAATCGCGCCTGAGCATCTTTTGGACATACGCAGACTGGTGGATTAGTATTCCACAAACTCAGTTGTTTAGTTCAAGGCCTAGACAAAATCGAGTTTTTCCAAGATCCTTCATCTTAAATTCAGATTTCAAGTAGCTTGCGGTTTCTCTTATTTCATCAAGAGTACCTATTTTGTTCATATCACCGACATATACAGCTACAATTGCAAGTCCGAAACTTGTTTTCTTTATGAATACGCAGGGGCATAATTCATCGTTTTTATATCCCTTTCCAATCAAGTAGTCACTTAGATGGGTATACCACATCCGCCCAAATTGCATGTTTCCTTACAGCATTCTTAAATATCATAGGACTAGGGAAGACCATCCCAATCTCAAATCTTGGATCCTTCATGTCAGCTCTTGGGTTGAACTCCACCCAATCTGAAAATCTTTTCTTGCCTTTAACCTTGAATGGCCCAAGATCTTCACCATCACTATCTGAGCCATGTATATTTACTTGGAAAGCCATCTGAGTCATCTGCCTCTGCATCACTGATATTACCTTCGAAACCCATCTCCTCCCATACAGCCACCTTACTTGGGTCACTATCAACATTTTTTTCAAACAACACTTCATCTTCTTTATCGAAGAGTTCATAATCACTATCCACAAACCCATTATAGTTGGGATCATTGGAATCTGTTGTTTCAAAACTCTATCCATCATCTTTAGGTGCAGCATATGAGCACTCCCCCCCCCTCCCCTGGTTTCATATCACCTTGGCACTGCCTTCTTAGGTTTCTTGCCCTTCTTCTTTCCCACCTCATCCACCTTTTGCTTTCCTTTTTCCTTTGCTGAGTTTGTAGTTAAACCCGAACCTTGGATTGATGCTTGAGAACCCTGAACAGATGCAGAAGGCTCCTTGATATTAATCCCAACAGTTGGTCTTCTCTGGATACCTGCCTCCTAGGAGCATTCTTGGCCCATGAGTTGGTTGCTACTTGCCCCACTTATTGGCCCATTACTCAGCCCACTACTTGGCTGTTCATGTGGCCCATTACTTGGACCACCATATCCCCCATCTTGGCCCATGACATGGTCCTCTAGATTGTTTCTAGCTTGGTCTGCATCTTCACCAACAGGGTCCAATTGTTTTTCTTCTAGTGCTGATAAAGGTAAATCTTCAATGAAGTGCCCAAAGTACAGCAGGTGGTCCACCTCATCATCAAAATGATCCAACTCCCAATCCTGAAACTCCCTCCTTCCACCTAAACAAACGAAGTACACATCCAAAATCCTATCTCTAGAAGGGATAAATTGACGCATATCCATAGCATCTGCATCAGTCACAACTAGCAAGTAACCAGTTCCTAGTTCACTTCCTGGGATCTATACCAGTACATTACAGGACCATGAGTATAACCTAGGTCATTTGCCCAGTAGTTGAACCCAGTGATAGAGATTTTTTCTGGGTCAACCCCATCCACATACACTATTTTTGCAGCCCCTTTGTATTGCCTATTAACACATCCATTGCTATAAAACCTACCCCATGATGAATCCTAACTGTAAACAAATCATCACTTGTCTAATTGAAAACAAATCAAAATCAGTTGCTATACATAACACTACAAATCAAGGTCAAACATATCTTCGAACACCATCAGTAAAAAAAATCTCAATTTTGAAAAAAAAAAAATTGAAAAAAAAAGGCAGCTTTTCTGTTGTTTCCTTCTGACGCAGTCATTAAGGGACTTCCATTAATGCTTGACAGTGATTTCTACCCACCATTAATGCTTTTTCACGTACCTCGGAATCTAGGTGAATCTCCACCCAACCTGAAATACCTCCAGTGATTTTCCATCACCTTTAACCTCACTATCAGCTGTAAAAACGATAAAGTACACTATCTTATTCTTATTCTCTCTGCCCTAACAGACAATACAGGTTCTGATATCTCAGAACTGTGGCTATCGAAGAGATAAGGGAGAGAGAGATGAGATTGACTTTTGGGGACCTTTGGGCCTTAAGTATCGGTAGGGGTTTGTGGTCAGATGTGAATTCTACCCTTGATTCTATGCATAATGGCATACGGTCTAGGGCTACTAATGTCGTGTACGAGAAATGGGTCAGGCTTTACAATTGGTTTACCAAAGTTCATAATTTGTAACTTCGTGTACAAAAAAGCATAGTGGGCCTAACTTCATGTATTGTTCCTAAAATTTTCCCAGTGGATTTTTGTAACACCCCATTTGCAGGGTATTACAATTATGGATGGGGAGCATTTGGTAGGGTTGTCAATTCCGACATGACCCAATAACACAACTCAAAATCCGTACGAAATGAAGCGGGTTGAACCCGCAAAATTAAAAAGCGGGTCGACCGCGAGTCAACTTATCAACACGAAATGAACCCGTATAACCCGATTTATAGTATTCTTCTTGAAATTTTGGACGTTGGGAGTATTTGATCCTAGGATTAGACAATTTGAAATATTTTGCTTCATCATTATTGGATTCAATTATTTGAGAATTATATATGATTATTTATATTCTTTGTCTTGTACAGTTTTAGTGAATTTAATCAATTTATGCATTTTTATAGTTAAATGGGTCGCATTGATAACCCTTAAATAGATAATTTTGTCCAGCACGACACGGCCTATTTATTAAATGAGTTAAGCGAGTTGGAGTTGGGTAACCCGTTTAATAAATAGGTTGAGTTTGGGTTTAAATTTTCAACATGATTATTAAATGGGTTGGGTTTGGGTTTGTCTTTTGTGACACGATAAATACATTGACCCGACACGAACCTGACCCGACACGACCCATTGATAGCCCTAGCATTTGGTTACTCTTAGGTGCCGTTTGAAATTGCTTCGCTTTTAAAAAAAAATCAACTTTTGTCTAAAATTTTAAATTTTATTGTGTTTGGTAAATAAATAAAAAGTTGTTTAAGGAAAACTGAATTGGGAGAGAATTGAGTCGTACTTTAATTGATAATAGGGGCCTCTTTATATAGAGGATTACAAGTATAGAGATAGAGTTGTACATGGAAACATAATCGTACATTGATTGGATATCTCCTAAGATTCTCCGAGAATATCTCTAATATAAACTGTATTTCAACTAGAGCAAGTAACCTCGAGTTTGGGTCAGACACATATTCTGGATTTACTTGAACACTCCCCCTTGTGTCGCCCAAACGTGGTGCTCCTCTCGTTGCCTCATTAAAAACCTTGTAACAAAAACCCAGTGGGACAAAAATAACCTCGGTCGAAGGGGAAAAAGAACACAACACACCCTTCACGTTTCGAGACCATACATGTAGACATCTCCCCCTGATGTCTGCATCTCCCCCTAATGACTACGGTCATGGGAGTTCAGATAACTTCCGCAAACGATGCTACCAACATGTTCCTCGAAAGTGGAATTTAGGCAATGACTTAGTGAGCAAGCATGCCACACTGTCCTCAGATTGAACCTAGTTCACTTTGATCTTGAGGAGAGTTTGTTGTTGCTGATTATCCTTGGTGTTGTCGCTTTTGATGTAGCCTTGCTTCATTTGTTCAAAACAAGCAGCATTATCCTAAATGCTCGTAGGCAACTGTGGTAGACTTCAAACCACAATTTTTCGAACATGCGTAATTATGGATCCAATCCATATACATTCACGAACCACTTCATGAAGAGCAATGATCTCTACATTGTTCGAAGATATAGCGACTAGAGTCTGTTAAGTAGACCTCCAAGATATCATGGTATTTACCCATGGTGAACACTTAACCAGTTTGGGATGACCTTTGTATGGGTCAGAGAGATACCCAATATCAGCAAAACCTTCCAAAACACATGTCGTTTTGGGATGGGGATAATGGACGCAGGCCAGTGTTGGCGGCTTTCCTGGTGTGTGATGGGTCCGAATCCATCATATTTCTGTAGGGATATATAGAACAAGCCCATATCAATCATATATCTCAAGTATCGAAAGATATATTTTACACCAATCCAATGGCGTCGCGTCGGTGCAAAGCTATATCTAGCTTAACAAGTTCACAACATATGAGATGTCCGGTCTTGTGCATTGAGATAAGTACAATAATGCACCTATTGTACTTAAGTAAGGCACTTCTGCTTCTAGCACATCTTCATCATCATCCTTTGGACGAAGAGGATCATTTTCAGGATCAAGACTACGGACGATCATGGAGGTGCTTGAAGGCTTTGACCCTGTCAAAAATGCCTAAGCATCTATCGACACGATGCTCAAGTTCCAAACCGAGGCATAATCGTGTTCTCCCATAATCCTTCATCTCAAAATAGGATTTCAAGTGTTCAGCGGTTTCGCTTTATTTTTTAAGGGCTTCTAATGAAGATGATGTCCAACATGAACCGCGATAGAATCCTAAACTTGTTATGGAAACGCGTGGGCATATCCCTTCCCAATCAAGTAGTCATCTTAGTGAGCGTTTCAAACTTATTGCAAACGCGCTCCGTGGTCTAAAGCTACTTGACTTGGCTAAATGAAGTTCACCATGAACCTTCATGTATGTTCCGTATCTAGATCCCCATAGAGATACGTAGTGACCACATTTGTAAGCTGTATGATCAGTTATTCGGAAACTACCAAACTGACAGGGTAGTGGAGTGCAATGACATCCATTACGAGAGAATATGTGTCATCGTAGTCGATTCCAGGGCGTTTTGTGAGAAGCCTTGCACCATAAGGCGAGATTACCATCTCTTTTTCTCACTACGCTTTCTAACGAAGACCCATTAGTTAACAGGTTTTATGTTAGGAGGTGTTGGCATCATTGGCTCAAAAACCTTCCTCTTCGTTTCAGAATCCATCTTAACCTGGACCACATCTTTCCATTTAGGCCAAATCTCTCTACATTGGTATTCATTCATCAACGGAGCGTGGTTTGATATCATAGGACTCAACAAACTCATGCGCAACGAAATACGCAGCTACATCATTAATTATGATGGAGTTTCTATCCCACGTCTCATGTACACTAATGTAATTTTCATAGAGCTCTATATTCTCAGGAATAGGTTCTGACGTTGAGGCGTCTCCCAACGATAACCATAATCCTGAAGATTCTCATGAGATGGATTTTGAGTCTTGATGATCAAAGGATTGGAATGTGCCAAAGTATCCTTCGAACTCACGGGCCTCCCACGCATCCTAGCTGGGGCCATGGCCTGTAACGCCAGAGTGCCACTCTCTTTGGCGTTGGCGCCATGCCAACCTCCGTGTAGGGTGGCGCTACGTCCTCTCGTAGGGACGTCCATCCTTGCAGGCATGTTTGCAGCATATTTGTGTGATCTCGTTACTTTAACGGGGATCGAGATGAGACATAGTGGGGACATGCCACGACAATTCCTGTCGTTCCTGCTGAACATCCGTGTTCTTATCTCCCCCTAATGATGGGAAGATTGTCTCATCAAAGTGACAACCCGCAAATCTAGTGGTATGGAGATCGCCTTCCAAGGGCATTAAGTGGCGGACGATTGTTGGAGTCTCAAATCCAACGTAGCTGCCCATTCGTTTGTAAAGACCCATCATAGAGCGCTGTGGCGGCGCAATTGCCACATAAATGGCACACTCAAATATGCGTAAGTACGATACTTGTACCCAGTCACTAGCTGTATCGCAGAGGTAGATTGAGTGGCGGTGGGTCGTAGACGAATTAGCATAGCTGCATGCGATATTGCATCACCCCAAGTGTATATAAGGAGATTGGTGCGCATTACCAATATCCGGACTACCATCGTAGTCGTTTCCGCTAGACCATTTGGGTGTGTTTATGAGAATATGATGTTTGACATCAGTCCCAATGCAATAACCATCGAAAGTCTTCGATGTAAACTCTCTAGCATCGTCAAGTCCAATTGACGAAATATGATGATCCAGGGAGTGAGCCCATTGTCATATGATATTTGCTAGGAGTGTAGCATAAGCAGCATTACAAGTGGACAATGGCACAACACGTGACCAGCGTGTTTGCGTGTCAACCAAACACCATGAGATATTTAAACGTCTGCAAGTTGGTTGAATTAGTCCACAGAATCCCCATAGATTCTATGTAAGAACAGAATGAGTATTTTTATATCCTTTGCATAGGACGGTCTCAGTCCTAATTTCCCTAAGAAACGAGCTTTGTAAAACGAGCGAGAGGCTTTAGAAGCAACGAATGAGGATTTTGGTTGGACCTGAGCGTCTGAAACGCTATGTGAAGCAAGTTTGTGACTGCAGCATCACCTGGGGTGTCATCACCATGATGGACGCCATCCATGGTGTCATGGATAGGGACTACGCCAGCCCTAGGCTGGTGGTGGACGGATGCAGTGCCCTAGGCAGCAGCGTCGATCACACTTAGTCCAGGAATCAACTTTTGATTCATGCTTCATTTCGCTCGGGAGAAAGGATGTCCATGTGAAGTCTTTTGTAGACAGATCATCATATCATGACTAGGAGGATCTATCCTGTCGTGACAAAGCCAATATGTGTCTAAATCCAAGCGATCTTCTCTCATAACTTTTATTGGATTAATAGCTCGAATAGTGATATAGAGTCCACTAGAGAGACACATAAACTTCTCTAAGATGCGCCTTTGTTCACAATCATTAGATGTATTGCAAAGGAACTCATTTCCGTTCTCTACATGCGTTTTCGCATGGAATCCGTTGGCTATTCATAAGGTACAATTTGCCCTAAGAGCATAGAGAGTTTTTGTGACAGTAATCAAGGTGCCATTTGGCAAGTGGAACTTGAGCTATTCCATGTCCTTGAATTAATACCGATGGCCCAGCCATCATAGTCACAAAGTAATATGCTCAGAATCAAAATGGAGTCATAATGAAAAGAACTTAAAATTTTATTCATAAGCCAACGGAGTTACATCATTGTCTCTTTGACCTAAGAAAATCTAATCCAAAATGCCAGCTAATGTAAAACAATGGTAGTCGTCTAACTTCTTTCGGTAATTCTAAAATAAATGTGACCAGGTGAGTAGAGAGATGTCGGTAGAGCAAGGCTCGCTTAAGTACCACTAATCTTAGATCCTTCTTAGACATCACACTTACTTTGGGTGAGCCTACTTTGAAGAAAGACTAAACCATTGGCATTTACTACAAAAATATATGGCAATTGCCTATTACATCTCTTGGAAAAATAAAGACTTAAACAGAATTGGCGATCTATTGATCCCAGCCAGATTCGTAGTCTTCAACCCTTCACTCTAGATCATCTTCTTGATCTTCTTGTTCCACATCGTGAGCTTCTCTTGCTTCACAATATGCTTTGCAGGCGGTGACAATTTCTTCACGAGCTCTACAAATGTGTGCCCAATGACCGGATACTCCACATCGAGAACATACATCTCTTTGCTCAGACTCCATTGATTGAGGCGCTTTGAAGGCGTCATTTAGATGGCTCTTAGTGTTGGTGGTGCCACCAACATGGTCAGAGGCGTTGCCTCCCTCTCTCTTTCCACGTTGACCTCTTCGGTTCCGTGTTCGCTTATTTTTGGCGATTACCTTCCCATGTAGAGCGATTATATGGACCAGAATGTCCAGAAGTATCCCTAAGATTAGGGTTTCGCTCTTGGCGCCCTCTCTTAGAGGCGCGACTATAATTGGATTCCGGAATATGCTCTGTTTCCATGGATCTCGAATTATAGTTCTTCATAAGGATGTTGTCATGCTTTTCAGCGACATTCATAGCTCCAATAAGCTCATGAAACCTTGTGATCCGTCCTGCAGTAACATCGATTCGATAGTTCTTAGCAACCATCAATGCAGAGACGGGGAAGGTAGAGAGAGTCTTCTTAATCAACATCGCATCTGTGATCTCTTTACCACAGAATTCCATTAAGGATTTAATGCGAAGTGCTTCCGAGTTGTAGTCAAGAACTGACTTGAAATCACAGAAGCGGAGGCTATGCCATCTCACTTCTAGGTCAGGAAGCAGGGAGTCACAGACGTTGCCAAATCTTTCTTCGAGTGAGACCCACAGCCTTCTGAGGTCTTCTTCATTCATACACTCGTACTGGAGCGAATCATCCATATGACGAGTCATTAGGATGATGGCTTTCGCCTTATTTGCCTCTAAGGCTGCTCTATTTGCTTCCAAAGCTTGAACTTGATCAACAGTTAGCACGTCTTGGCTAGGCTCGAGAATCGTATCCAGGATTCAATCGGCCTTGAGATGCTGGCGGACATCACGAACCCACCTGTGATATTCAGAGCCAGTTGTTCCCAATGGAGCAAAGTCCAATTTGTTCAGGTTACTCATCCTGAAAGAGAACAAGAAATTAGGGTTAGTTTCAGAGCGAAAAAGGCTACCACGAAAACAAATAAAATTTCTGAGCGTAATCGCTTCCAAGAAATTAGGAATTTCCGAGCTTAGTCGCTTCCAAGAAATTCGATTCCAAGAGGGGTTGGATTAGATCGAAACAATGATGTTTACGGTCGATCGTTTTATCTCAACAAACTCTAAGTTTGGAGGACTCTACAAGCTCCAAGCTTGGAGTGAGCATGAACCCCCACAGTTCGGCTTAATTTGATCTCCCCTATGATAAAGAAAGGGGGGTAGAAGAAGGGAGGTTGCAAGTCCCCGAAAAAGAAGAGAAATTGAATTAAAAAAACTCTAAAAAACGGGAACGTTTAGTAAAAAATACCTTGAAATAGGGCGCCGAAAAATTTGACCTGAAAAATCACCGGCGGTCGTTGAACGTTGACTATTGGCCGGTGTTGACCCGGAACTGATCGAGCTGACGTGGAAGTGGGGTCCAGTGCTGACGTGGCAGTGGGTCCCCCGGATGCTGACGTGGCGTTGACTGTTATGCTGACGTGGCAGTGGGTCTGGTGCTGATGTGGCTGTGGGCCTGTGTCAGTGGGCCTCTGCCTTGGGCTTGGGCTTCTGGGCTTCTTTTCCTTTCCCTTTTGTTTTTTTTTTCTCTCTTTTGCCGGTTTTTCTGTTGGATGATCAGGCGGCCGGTTCAGCAAGGTTTAGGCCGGTTTTTGGACTTTTTCTTCCGGTTCCTGAATCTTCAGACCAAGGGGCTTCTGCTAGAAAATTTTGGTGGAAATTGGAGGTCTGGAAGATGGTGAACCGGTGGAATATTTGCTGTGGGTTGTATGGAGCTTCCGGTGGCCGGTTCGGTAGTTTTCCGGCTGGTTCTTTGGGTGGCGCCGCCGGTTCTGGACTCCTGGGATTGAGTGCTTCAAGGTGTGAGGTGGAGGCAGAAAAGGCTTCAAGGTTTTGTATTCGGATTCAAGGTTTTTAGCTTCTTGAATCAGGGTTTGGCTATTTGTTTCAGGGTTAGGGTTTCGTGCTGATAACGGGTATAAGGAAAACTGAATTGGGAGATAATTGAGTCGTACTTTCATTGATAATAGGGGGCTCTTTATATAGAGGATTACAAGCATAGAGATAGAGTTGTACATGGAAACATAATCGTACATTGATTGGATATCTCCTAAGATTCTCCGAGAATATCTCTGATATAAACCCTATTTCAACTAGAGCAAGTAACCTCGAGTTTGGGCCAGACACATATTCTGGATTTACTTGAACAAAAGTAACTTTAATTAAAGATTATATGTCACTGGCAGCAGATTTTATATAAAATGTTAGTTTTAGAAGCTGTTTTCGATCAAAACACACTCTAAAGTTGTTTTCATGTACTGACAGCACTTTTAAAACTGTTGTTTATCAAACACGAAACTGTTTTAATACACAGATGATTATTCTCACAGCACAGCAGCAACAACTATTTTAATTCCATATCTCGTTGAGCTTCCCGGGATCTCTTTTTGTGACAATGTGATAGGAGCATTTTAATGCGACGTTTTAACTGCATTTCTCTACATTTTTCTGCGCCATTTCCTTGAAAAATCCTTGTTTTGGAAAGTTTCCATTCTTTGATTGGGAAAGTTCCTATTTGTATAAAGTTTCTATTTTTGTAGTTTTCATTTCTCATTTCTGGCAAGTTTCCATTTTCAGTTTAGGAAAGTTTCTATTTTTCATTTTTAGTAAGTTTCTATTTTTCAAATTAGGTAAGTTTCTATTTTTCATACTAGTTTCTATTTTCAGGACCTCCGAGCTCAAAAGTGGAAATGAACTCACGGAATGAAAGAGGAGCTTGCAAATGCCTAGGGGAACAAAAATGAAGGACATTGGACCACAGAAATGAGCAGAAATGAAGAAAAGAAGTTTTCCTAGTCCAACCAGGAAACCCTGCGAAATGGAGGAAGGCTTCCCTAGCAAGTTTCCAACGCAACCATGAAAAAGAAATGGAAAAATAATGTGTTTTGCGTTGAAAAATGAGAAGGCTTGAAGATGAAGCAACGAGGCCCAAGAGCTCTATGGATTTTCGGCAAAATGGATCATGGCCCATCAAGGCCCAAGGGATTAGGGTTTGTGACGCATGGAATAAACCTTAGAGATGTTTGCCGTCCAAAGCAAGAGAGAAACAAGGAAGTTGGCGTGAAAAATCAGAAAATATATGAAGATTTCGATGGAGATTTTCTAGGGCTATTTTTATGGAAAGAAATATACTTGGAGACTTACCCTAGAAGAGTTTGCCGTGAAGAATGAAGAGGAAAAGAAGGGATTGCCGTCCAAGTCAAGTGAAACCCTAGAGGATGACGCCAAGAGAGATTCTAGGGGAGAGTTTTAAGGAAAGCCAAAGTGTGGAGACCAAGAAACGGCCAAAAAGGAGTCTAGATTCGTCCCCTATATTCTCTAAAGATATTGTTGCCGAAATTGGTGAAGAAAATCAGAAAATATCTCTATATATTTCGGCAATATTATTTAGGGAATTAACATTGGAATTTTGTGATTGGTTGCACCACTTCATAGGGCTTATGTGGCAAGCTACCATTGGAGGGAATTAGGTGGAGTTATCAAGTAATTGCCGTGGGAATTAAAGAAGATTGCACGGCTTGGAGACCAAGTATGCCGTTCCCTATATATACTCACCTCTTCTCAACGTCAAGGGTTCCCATTCTTTACATTAGACACTTGAGAAAAAAATCAGAAAATCTTCTTAGCATAGCTGTGAGTTCTTCCATCCTCTAGTCATCTCCACGAGTTCAAGCAAGGCCAAGGGAGAAGAAGCATAGCCGTGAGCATCCATCATCCCTCTCCAACCTTGAAGCTTGCTTTCGAGATTCAAGAGACCATCACATCGATCGTTCATCATCATCTTCATCCACGGTGTAATCCGATTCTCCTTTGTAACATTTGCTTTGAATTTCGTTGGATATGAACTAGTTGACATATATGTTTGAACAAGTTATTATTTCTGAAATTTTATGATTAATTGAGGAATTTTCAGATTCTTTTATTGCGATTCAAAGTTGCTTATGTGTGATTGTTTGATTAAATTTGTTTAATTGATAACTCTTGTATGTTAATTCTAAATGGTTCGAAACTTTTAGGGTTTATGTATGAGTGGTGCTACGAATTTAAGAATATGAATCAACTTTTTGGTTTTGTGTTCTTGAATCGAAAAGTAGTAAAGGTTTTGTACAAAAATCGGATTTAATCAAAGAGGATTGCAATTAGGTGGACTTTTTCATACTAAGTTGCACACTTGAGTTGATAGCCTTTCTAGGTGCTTATTGCGTTGAACATGACATGATTGACTAGCTTTCTAGGGCTTTAATGCATGTTTGATAGGATTAGTCTTTGTGCTTTCACTTAGATTAATTAGCGTTGAAAAGTAAAATATGGGAATTGTTTGCTTTCTAACGATTTACATGATCAACTCCTTTTGCATGACTTGATGAACAATATTAGGGTTTAATCGATTTTAATCATAAGTTTGGATTTGATCTTTGTTCTCTCATTCCATTTGTATTTTTATGTTTTTGCATTTTAATTGTTTTGTTAACTTAGTTTTATTTTCGAAAAAAAACCAAAATCAAAAATACCCCCCCTTTTTCGTAAATAGTGTATATATATGTGAATATTATACTTTGTTTTAATCTTAATTGTTTAATTGTTTGAAAATGACAGGTGTACCCTCAATCCCCGGAATAGAACGATTCCTATTTACTTATACTACTAATGACATTTCAGAGTTAAATTATGCGCTTGCTTTGAGCGTATCACAATGCTGAGTTGCAGTCTCGTTTGTTTGTTTGTTTTTGGTCGTCAAGATGGAGTCTCATCGAGTACATAAGTTTGTGCAGCATATGTGGGAGAAGCGAGAACTAGATGAGGCCCATCCCTGACTTTGCTGCGCGGGGATTGCAAAACAGACATGCTAGTGCGCATTTAATCTTTTTTATATTTTTGCTTCTAAACCAACTGAGACATGGGAATCCCTACGGATAAATTTTGAACAATTAATGTGCTCTTACCTTCCTGTTTCGCCAAGATTTTACAAGTACAAAAGGAGATCTAGTTCATTCACAGACAACGTTTCCACAGTATGTACAGTCTGTACACCTTTAATAGCTCAACTATAACAACAACTTCCACGAATATGCACCATAGAGGTCAGTGGTTCATCAGCATGCTTGAAATAGAGAGACGGTCAGAAACCAAACCCAAACAAGATTCTTGGGGCAATCTTGCTGATCGATCCTGACAAATATGACAATCTCCAGGATGTCAAAGTTGACCCCTGAACAGACTACACCTTCTCCATCCCCTTGGATTACTCCTCTTCTTTTGGTGCTTGGCTTGCAGTAAGTATCAACTATCAACCTTGGATATATCTTGTAGCATTAGCTTAAACTGTGTGAGACTCATCTCTTGTATTATAAATATCATTTCGCATCCCTAAATAACTTTGTTATCCTAAAGCTTATGGCTTTGATTCAATTTTTGCTCTGTCCGAAAACAAACTTTCCTATTTGTCATATTTTGGAGATAACTTCCCAAGAATATCCGAGTACCTTTTCTGAATATTCAATCAAATACAAGCTTATATAACCTTGAGAGAAGTTATATTCTAATCATCTCAAAATTTGAGTAAATAAATATGAGGTGTATATTCTTGCTACCAAGTTATTTTAGCTTGAGACACCCTGCAGCATCCAAAAGCTCCCCAAGTCTTTTTGCTGCAGAAGCCAAAGTATGATCACTTTTACAGAAAGCAAACCTGATGTATCTATCCTGATAGTTATAACCCTCCTGAGAAAGTTTCTCCACAGATGAGTCTGCATGAAAAAATCCACATCCTGGCACAGCCACTACCCCTGCTTGTTGTATTAGCTTTCTAACATACTCTACCTGAAAACACATGAACCTTATCATTAAACTACTAGAATGAGTACAGCATGCAAGTAGCATGGAGGCTTGCAAATAACCCTGACAAAAGAATTGATTTTTTTTCTATAACATTGCAACGACATAGAAGACAAGCATACATCAGAAAGTGGGCAATTTTCAGGTATCTCTGCAAATAAAAAGAATGCACCCTGAGGCTTGAAATGAATCTTGAATCCAATTCTGGCAAGTAAATTGACGATGTAGTCTCTCCTTGATTCATAATCCTGAGCATAATAGAGATTACTATGAATAATGGAAAGTCATTATCAGTTGCATGACAAACAAATAATTAAGCTACTATATATACTTTCCATGAAAATCACAAAACTAAGGACCTTACACTTCTCAATGATTCAAAGTATTCAGGGGGACTTCTCAAAGCAGTCAAGGCAGCTTCTTGGAAAGGTGCTGGTGCAGAATCTGTAACTTTAACATGAATGTTTCTGATTGCAGAGGCAATAAAAGCTGGAGCAATTGCCCATCCAACCCTCCATCCTGATAGACAAGATTCAAGGTTCCAACAATGAAACAGTGAGATTCTGATAACTTTGGAGCACAAAAGAAACTTTCAGCTACATTAGAGGCAACGAAGAATATTGGCCCAACGCAATCTAGTAACTAGCATAAGAAAGTTAAAGAAAAAGATAGCTATGACCTGTGACACTGAACGTTTTAGATAAGGAAGATGTGATGATGGTCCGCTCTCTCATTCCTGGAAACGAGGCAAGGGATATATGCTTCTCACTGTTAAATGTTATATGTTCATATACCTGCAGAAACATTCAAAAAGAGAAATTTCCAAAAGTTAACAGTCAAAATATATATATAGGCTTCTCACTGATTGTTTACCTTTATTTTTCTTTTATATATATAGGAGCCTGAACAAATATCCGCTGCCATATCTGTGAATGCCTAAAATTTGTTACTCGAAGCAAAAGAATATCATACTTCATCTGTTATAGCTAGGCAGTTCCTGGTGCGGCATTCTCCAGCAATAATCTCAAGTTCATCTTTGGTGAAAACTTTGCCGGTTGGATTGTGAGGACTGCGCAAAGTTTTCATCAGTAAACCTCTTGACCATAATATGAGAAATATCATATATTTCAAAATACGTAGTCCACATTAGCCATTTCAGTCTTCTTGCGGTAACTTTGTTTTAACTAGAGACCATACGTCTACAAATTTTCACCATTTCAAGGACCAATTTTTAGTAAAAGAGTAGGGAATCCTATCAAACCGTATGGTAACCCTTTTCAAATTCAAATTAAAAAAAAAATAAATAAATAAAAAAAGGAAGTAACTAACATGTATTCTATGGATGATGAGCTTGCTACGACACTATAACATAGGTTTGAACGAGTATAATTTGGTTGCTTCTAACCTGTTGAGTATTACGGCTTTTGTTCTCCCAGAAAAAGACTTGATGAATTTGTTAGGGTCCAAGGTCCAGTGAGGTGGATCAAGGGGCACATATACCTAAGACATTCGATCAATCATCAATGTATTGACAAAGTAAGTACAAACTCATACAATCAGTACGTACTCCCTGCCTGAAGTGATGGGTAATTAAAGGTAGTGAACTAGTGATAAATAAGAAGTAGAGGCTTACAGGGACTCCCCCAGCCATCTTAATACATCCTTCATATGTTTCATAACACGGGTCAAACAGTACAACTTCATCACCCTTGTCTATTACTGTCCAAACAGAAGAGGAAAACAATTCATAGATATGAACCCAGAAATTTTTTTATAAAAATAATGCCAATAGAGAATGAAAGAAATTAAGACAATGTGAGGAGTGTAGGGCAAAATACTTGCAAACGTTGCTGCAGCAAATGCTTCAGTTTGGCCACAACAAATAGCTACATCAGTGAGAGGGTTGACATCTAATCCGTGCATTTGGTTCATTACGATTGCCACGTAGTCACATATTCCTTGCACGTGCCTTTCATTCATGGAGTTAAAAGATATCCATCGGAAATTATGTTTACATGACTGATTTTAATAAGAACTTTCAAATTAGGATTTGCTAAAGAGTCTAAAGACTGTTAAATCAATTACCCATACGTTGAAAGTTCTCAGATTGTAAATCAATGATTGAATTATATATTGATTTTACCGTTGATTTAAAAGTTTTAATGGAGTTTTCATTTTACGGTGATTGTCAGACTCACCCGAATTTACAGTAATATTGTAGATATATGTAAATATAAAAGGTATGAATGAAACCCAAATAAGGATGGGCCAAGAAAAAGCCCAAATAAGCAAATGTCAGAAAGAAATTATGAAAAATTTGTTCTAGGAGAAATTGCAGTAGGTGTGAATAACTGAATATTGAAACCTGTACTGATTGAAGTCGGAATTGATGGCGGAAATGGCAGCGTCTTTGATGTGGGAAGGTGCAGGGAAGTCTGGAAAACCTTCGGCGAGGTTGATGGCGTTGCATCTCTGGGCAAGATGGGACAGTTCCTGAATTGGTGATGCTGTAATGCTCTTTGCTACACTGGATAACAATTCTCGTTTCTCTTCCATCTTCTCTCTCTCTCTCTCTCTCTATTAACAGACTCGAGCCATAATAAGGCGTTGTCTACAGTGCTCCTTTTCAATTTGGGCCTAGGCTCTAAGCTTGGGCTCTCTGCATATATTTTGGTCCTTGCTGTGGGCCTGTTGAGTTTCCATGTATATAGCCCATTACACGAAAGTACCCGTTAGCTGCTGCGATGCCTGGATATATAGACGTTACGATACGGGTATTCTCGTAAATCCCAAACAAGTCTGCTGGAGTACTGAAGGAAAGAGCTACGAAGGAGCTATTCGAATCTATACGGATGCGGTGCCCGTGACCCATGTGGACCTCATCCATAGGACACTTTTGTCCGTGTACGTGACAACCATACATTGCCTAAACCCGCAACAGTAGTCATACTGTGGCCAAACTCGAAACGAATTGAAAGCTCCATTTCAAAAGAAACGAAAGCTGCTCGATCAGTTCATTGTTATCTCTTGTTCACGTACAGGCAACAGTCTCGATTCTAGCTAAGAGGTAGAAGATCCCAGATAAGTTCTATAATATTCTATCAGCTTCAGGCTTCCCTTATCGATTTATAATTATTTAACATTGGTGATATACCGATGAAGAACCATATGCATGTATGTAATTCGAGCAGTGACGATGAGAAGATTATAATTAGTGATGAGTCGTCAGGATCAGTATCATCAATAGAACCTTACTGCTGGTGGAGATCGGCGGCAAAGTACGATGAGTATGTTAAGCTCCAATTTGAGGGCGGCCTGCCAGACGTGTCAAGGCTGACAACAAGGATGAGAGTGTTCAAAGAGTTGGAGAGATTAGCTTTGGTTGCTAGTGGCTCTACTACTACTCGTGAATATCATTATCATTACAGTGAAGGTGGTGTGAATGAGCTCAGGCACAAGCTCCTCACGTATCGATCAGGAGATTTCTGGATGCCTATTGGAGGAATTAGTAAGGAGAAGATGGACATTCCACCAGTGGCCACAATTCTCTTGGTCGGTTTCTCTGCTTCCGGCAAGAGCTCGCTTGTCAATCTAATGTATAGTATTTTGGGTCGCTCTGGACTCATACCTTTTGCTCAAACATCCTCCTCCTCAGGTAGTACTTTGAATCAATTATTAATCTTATTTGTTTAGGCAATTAATTAATCACTGATTCTAGCTATATATATATATATGACACTCGTACAGCTAGTAGTTGATTATTGTTCGTGTATGTGCTTGTATATAGGAAGTGGTAGAACCAAGCTTTTGAAAGAGCACAATGTAGTGAGGTCTTTGCGTAGTGGGTTTTGCGTGTACGACTCAGGGGGATTCGATTACAATGAAATCAGTGAAACTAGTGTTGGTGAAGAATTGTCAAGTTGGATGAATGATGGGGTTCACCAGAACCAAGAATGCTTAAGATCGGGAGATCTGGACGACGTCCCTCATCATGATGGTGCAGGTGATGATACTCATGATAGGCATGTCGATTTTCGAACTATGTCAAATTATAAATGGTCTTCAAAGTTTGTGAGGAGAACAGTGAATTCTGTTATGGTGGTGGCTAACATGGCAGAGATCTACAAGGCATTTAAAGCTGGTGATTCTAAGCCAATGGAGGCCACAAGACAGCTTTTCTGCTCAAGTGCATTCCGAAATTGCAGTAAGTTAGCTTAGCTCTACATGGTTATATAATTTGATATACAATTAATTATCGAATTCCTTAAATTATTTGGTTTTACTTCATGGTTTTGCATATATATGTAGATGATGAGAAGCCTATCTTGATCTTGACACATGGTGACATGTTATCAACTGAAGAAAGGATTGAAGGGCGGCTTAAAATATGTGAATGTGTAGGTGTATCAGAGACGACCGGAGTATATGACATCGTGTGTCTTACCGAGTTTGGATTTCTCGCAGAAGAATCAGACCCGGTTTCAGCTTATGCCCTCACAGAAGCAGTATATAGGGCATTGCTCATATCGGACAGGACCCACTTACCGAAGAAAACACATCAGGACTGGGCATTGCTTGTATTATCCTGGATTATGTGCTTCATCGCTTCTCTCTTTGCTCTCATTGCTGAGATTTGCTTCAAACTCGGAGGAGGTGGACGTCAGAGGGATCGGCACAAGCTACTTCATGGTAGCTAGTACTTAACTTAGATAGCTACTGTACTTGTGTAAACTTTGAAGCTTATTATTCATTAACTGATAATTATTTGCCGCTAGTTAATATTAATGGAACCGACTAGAAATGGTCTTTGCTAATCGGATATTTACCCTTTCTGTAAATGTCTCAGTTTTCTGTTAAATGATTCAGCACATCGAAACTAACAAGCTAGTGGTGGTTTATCAAAAGGAAAATGATTGTTGGCCTCAATGAGGCTTGAGATTTGTGGTTTCAATTTTAAGTGTCATGTCGTATCATGTCACGGTGTCACCTACATACTTCATTTATTTGTCAAATCATGTCATGTAATTCTTGAGTAAAAAAATCATCTTATCCTTTTAAAATTTAATGGCTTTAAATTATTTTGGCTTTCTTCTAAAAAATATATATATATTTTGATTTTTTTTTCATTACACTCATACTTAGATTTAAACAACAATTTTTTTTCTTCAATCAAGAATAGAAAAAATTTCATGTAATTCGATCAATATATACATGTGTTATGCAAATCTATTGATCGAATTATATGAAATTTTTTCTATTCTTGATTGAAGAAAAAAAAATTTGTTGTTTAAATCTAAGGATGAGTGTAATCACAAAAAGACAAAGAAAAAATAATTTAAAAGAAAACCAAAATAATTTAGAGCCATTAGATTTTAGATTTTGGAATGATACGATGGTCTTTTTACTCAAGAATTACATGACATGATTTTGCAAATATGTGATGTGTGTAGAAAACATGGCATAACACTTATGATTAAGGCCACAAATCTTAGGGCTCATTAAAGCCCTCTATCATTGCCCTTATCAAAAAAGAGACTTTAAACTACATGAACCTAATTAGTTTATTATCAAAATAGTATCTACTTTGATTAAGATTACACAACGAGATTGTAATATGAAAATATCCTTTTTTTACTTGGCTAATCTCTCAGACAAAAAGGAAAACTCATAACTACTCTTATCAAAATTCAGATTAGAGGACTACAACTAATAAATGCATGGGTAGTGATTCCACCTTAGTTAGTATTTGGTAGGAAGAGCTTCAAATAAGGATCACTAAAATGAGGATTTCATGAGGACATTCTAATTAACGGTTGGGCACTTTTCGATTATGTTACTGCAAATCAACCGATCAATATTTATGTATGCATGAGTAGATCACTTTTGAAAATTTTCTTCCAAATTGTTAATCCTTAAGGTACCGAACTAGATCAAATCAATGGACAAACCAAATCTGTCAAAGCTGAACCGTTCATGTTCATAAATTATAAATTATGATTATAAATGCTTTAATGGTTTTCAATTTAGTTGAAAAATTGCATAAATGATATATTTATATATATATATATATATATAGGATTTTTCTCAGGTAAGGATATCCTTAGTTTTTCTTATGGAACGGATTTACTGTTTTCACTCACTTTCCGATCACATTTTCACATCTTAACCGTTCAGTTTTTAGGTCCTAATGTATGGATCACCTCTACAAAATTTCAGCCAATTTGGTGATTGTTAAGGCGTCCAAAACTGCAATTTACACGAACGAACCGAATCTGTCGAACCGGAACCGTTCGTTTACATTGTTGTAATTTGCAGTTTTGGATGCCTTAATGATCACCAATTTGGCTGAAATTTTGTAGAGGTGATCTATACATTAGGACCTAAAAACTGAACGGTTAAGATGTGAAAATTTGATCAGAAAGTGGGTGAAAATTGGAAATTCGTACCTAAGAAAAACTAAGGACATCCTTAGTGTAGCCGGACTGTATATATATATATATATATATATATATATATATACGAAAATGTTCTGAAGAGGACGTCCGCAACCCAGAAAAAGTGCGGACGTCGCTCCTCCGGCCTCGATCGAGCGGCGACAACGCAGCGTGGCTTGCCGGAGGGACGCCGAGGGTCGTGCGGAGGGGTCTGCGGTCCGGTGGAGTCGCCGGCGACCGTTCTGCGGTGCTGCACAGAACCTGCAACTGCAGGTGAGGTGACTGCCCAGAAACCGGCAAGCCCGACCTCCTCCGACCTCGAACGCCGCCCAGAAGAGGTCTGGGACGCCTCCGGCCATCCCCGCGCCGCCGTCGTCGCCTGGAACCGCCTGCTGCGTCGACGTCCGCACTTTAGCGAAAGTGCGGATGTCCGCTTCAGATCCTTCCTCTATATATATATATATATATATATATATATATATATATATATATATATATATATATCTAAATATCTAATTGTTGATTTGCGAAAATGTGATTGAAAAATGAGTAAAAAAAAATGTATATTGTTTTAGGAAAACTGAAATTGGGAGAGAATTGAGTTGTGCTTTCATTGATAATATATGCCTCTTTATATAGAGGATTACAAGCATATAGATAACATTGTACATGGAAACATAATCGTACAATGATTGGATATCTATGAATATCTCCGAGAATATCTCTAACATAAAATCCTATTACAACTAGAGCAAGTAACCTAGAGTTACGGCTAGACACATATTCTGGATTTACTCGAACACTCCCCCTTGTGTCGCCCAAACGTGGTGCTCCTCTCGTTGCCTCGTCAAAAACTTTGCCGAGTAACAAAAACCTAGTGGGACAAAAATAACCTCAGTCGAAGGAGAAAAAGAGCACAACACACCCTTCACATTTCGAGATAATACATGTAGACATCTCCCCCTAATGTTTGCATCTTCCCTTGATGACTACGGTCATAGGAGTTTCGATAATTTTCGCAAATGATGCTACCAACATGTTTCTCGGAAGTGGAGTTTAGGCAATGACTTAGTGAGCAAGTCTGCTACACTGTTCTCAGATCGAACCTAGTTCACTTTGATCTTGAGGAGAGTCTATTATTGCTGATTATGCTTGGTGTTGTCGCTTTTGATGTGGTCTTACTTCATTTTCTCAAAGCAAGCAGCATTATCCTCATAAATGCTCGTAGGTTCATCTTGTGGTAGACTTCAAACCACAATTGCTTTGAACATGCGTAATTATGGATCCAATCCATATACATTCACGAACCATTTCGTGAAGAGCAATAATCTCTGCATGGTTCAAAGATATAGCGACTATGTTCTGTTCTGTAGACCTCCAAGATATCACGGTCTTTACCTATGGTCAGCACTTAACCATTTTGGGAATGACCTTTGTGTGGGTCAAAGAGATATCCAATATCAGCAAAACCTTCCAAAACACTAATGTTGTTTTAGGATGGGGATGAAGGACGCAGGCCAGTGTTGGCGGCGTTCTTGGTGTGTGATGGGTCTGAATCCAGCATCTCTCTGTAGAGATAGAACAAGCCCATATCAATCGTACATCTCAAGTATCGAAAGATATATTTTACACAAGTCCAATGGTGTCACGTTGGCGCAGAGCTATACCTAGCTAACAAGTTCACTGGAAATGAGATGTCCTGTCTTGTGCATTGAGTTAAGTACAATAATGCGCCTATTGTACTCAAGTAGGGCACATTTGCCTCTAGCACATCTTCGTCATCATCCTTCGGATGAAGAGGATCATTTTCAGGATCAAGACTACGGACGATCATTGGGGTCCTTAAAGGCTTGACCTTGTCAAAACGCCTAAGCATCTATCAACACGATGCTCAAGTTCCAAACCGAGAGATAATCGGGTTCTCCCAAGATCCTTCATCTCAAACTCGGATTCCAAGTGTTCAGTGGTTTCCCTTAACTCTTTAAGGGCTTCCAATGAAGATCATGTCCAAGATGAACCGCGATAGAAGCTGAAACTTGTTATGGAAACACGCGGGCATTTACATATCTCTTCCCAATCAAGTAGTTACTTTAGTGAGCGTTTCAACCTCATTGCAAACGCGCTCTGTTTTCTAGAGCTACTTGACTTGGGTAAAGGAAGTTCACTATGAACCTTCATGTATATTCCGTATCTAGATCCCCATAAAGATAAGTAGTGACCACATTCATAAGCTGCATGTTCAATTATTCGGAAACTACCAAACTGACAAGGTAGTGGAATGCAATGACATCCATTACGAGAGAATATATCTCATCATAGTCGATTCCAGGGCGTTTTGTGAGAAGCCTTGCGCCATAAGGCGAGATTACCATATCTTTTTCTTATCACAGTTTCTAACGAAGACCTATTAGTCAACAGGTTTTATGTATGAGGTTTTATGGAGTTTCTATCCCACGTCTCATGTACACTAGTGTAATTTTCATAGATCTCTATATTCTCAAGAATAGGTTCTGACGTTGAGGCGTCCCCCAACGATAACCATAATCCGGAAGATTCTCATGAGACGGATTTTGAGTGTCGATGATCAAATGATTGGGTTATGTCAAAGTATCATTCAAACACACGGGCCTCCCACGCATCCTAGCTGGGCCTATGGCCTGTAACGCCCTAGCTGGGCCTATGGCCTGTAACTTTAGAGTACCACTCTCTATGGTGTTGGCGTCATACCTACCTCCGTGTAGGATGGCGCTACGTCCTCTCGTAGGGACGTCCATCCTTGCAGGCATGTTTGCAGCAGATATGTGTGATCTCGTCATTTTAGCTGGAATCGAGATGAGACATAGTGGGGACAGAACACGACAATTCCTATCGTTCCTGCTGAACATTCATGTTCAGGTTCTTATCTCCCCCTAACGACAGGAAGACTGTTTCATCAAAGTGACAATCCGCAAATCTAGCGGTAAGGAGATCGCCTAGCAAGGGCATTAAGTGGCAAACGATTGTTGGAGTCTCAAATCCAATGTAGTTGCCCATTTGTCTGTAAGGACCCATCATCGAGCGCTGTGGAGGTGCAATTGGCACATAAATGACACACTCAAATATGTGTAAGTACGAGATACTTGTACCTAGTCACTAGCTGTAACGCAGAGATAGATTGAGTGGCGGTGGGTCGTAGACCAATTAGCATATGTGCATGCCATATTGCATCACCCCAAGTGGATATAAGGAGATTGGTGCACATTACCAATGTCCGGGCTACTATCGTATTCGTTTTCGCGAGACCATTTGGGTGTGTTCATGGGAATATGATGTCCAACATCAGTCCCAATGCAATAACCATCGAAAGTCTTCGATGTAAACTCTCTAGCATTGTTAAGTCCAATTGACTGAATATGATGATCTAGGGAGTGAGCTCGTTGTCATATGATATGTGCTAGGAGTGTAGCATAAGCAGCATTACAAGTGGACAATGGCACAACACGTGACTAGCGTGTGTGCGTGCCAACCAACATCATGAGATATTTAAATGTCTGCAAGTTGGTTAAATCAGAACAACAGAATGAGTATGTTCATATCCTTTGGATAGGACGGTCTCAGTCCTAATTTTCCTAAGGAACGGGATTTATAAAACGAGTGAAAGGCCTTAGAAGCAGCCAATGAGAATTTTGGTTGGGCCTGAGCGTCTAAAACACTATTTGAAGCAAAGTTGGTGATTGCAACATCACATGGGGCGCCATCACCATGATGGACGCCATCCATGGCGTCATGGATAGGGACTATGCCAGCCCTAGGCTGGTGGTGGACGGTAGCAGCAGCGGTCACACTTAGTCTAAGAATCAACTTTTGATTCATGCTTCGTTTCGCTCGAAAGAATGGATTTCCGTGTGAAGTCTTTAATAGATGGATCATCATATCATGACTATGATGACCTATCCTGTCATGACAAAGCCAATATGTGTCTAAATCTAAGAGATCTTCTCTCATAACTTTATTGGATTTAATATAGCTCGAATAGTGACATAGAGTCCACACTAAAGAGACACATAAACTTCTCTATGATGCGTCTTTGTTCGCAATCATTAGAGGTATTGCAAAGGAACTCATTTTCGTTCTCTACATGCGTTCCCACATGGAATCCATTGGCTTCAATGTCTCAATAGGATTTGATTCGCCCTAGGAGCGTAGAGAGTTTTTGTGACAATAATCAAGGTGCCATTTGGCAAAATTAATTTGGGTTATTCCATGTTCTTGAGCTAATCCTGATGGTCCGCCATCGTATTTGAAAATAATATGCTCATAATCAAAATGGAGTCATAATGAAAAGAATTTGAAATTTTATTCATAATCCAATGGTGTACATCATTGCTCTTAACCATTCAGAGAATCTAATCCAAATGCTAGCTAATGCAAAACAAAGGTAGTCGTTTGACTTCTTTAGGTAACTCCAAAATAAATATGACCAGGTGAGTAGAGAGATGTCAGTGGAGCAAATCTCGCTTAAGTACCACTTATCTCAAAACCTTCCTAGACATCACACTCATTTTGGATGAGCCTATATATGTGAAGAATAACTAAACCAATGACATTTATTACAAAGTATATGGCAATCGTCTATTACATCTTTTAGAAAAATACAGACTTAAACAGAATTGGCGATCTATTGATCCCAGCCAGATTTGAAGTCTTCAACCCTTCACTCTAGATCATCTTCTTGATCTTCTTGTTCCACATAGTGAGCTTCTCTTGCTTCACAATATACTTTGTAGGAGGCGAAAATTTCTTCACGAACTACAAATGTATGCCCAATGACCGGATACTTCACATCGAGAACATACATCTCTGACTCCATTGATTGCGGCGCTTTGAAAGCGTCATTTGGATGACTCTTAGTATTGGTGGCGCCACCAACATGGCCAGAGGCGTTGCCTCTCTCTCTCTTTCCACATTGACGTCTTCGGTTCTGTGTCCGCCTATTTTGACGGTTACCTTCCTTATTAGAACGAGAATATGGACCAAAATGTCCAGAATTGTCCCTAGATTTAGGGTTTCGCTCTTGGCGCCCTCCCTTAGGGGCGCGACTATAATTGGACTCCGGAATATGCTCTGTTCCCACGAGTCTCGAATTATAGTTCTTCACAAGGATGTTGTCATGCTTTTCAGTGACATTCATAGCTCCAATGAGCTCATGAAACCTTGTGATCCGTCCTGCAATATAACATCGATTCGATAGTTCTTTGCAACCATCAAAGCAGAGATGGGGAAGGTAGAGAGAGTCATCTCAATCAACATCGCATCTGTGATATCTTTTCCACAGAATTCCATTAAGGATTTAATGCGAAGTGCTTACGAGTTGTAATCAATAACTGACTTGAAATCACAGAAGTGGAGGCTATGCCATCTCACTTCTAGTTCAGGAACCAGGAGTCACGGACGTTCCCAAATCTTTGTCATTAGGATGATGGCTTTTGCCTTATTTGCCTCCAAGGCTGCTCTATTTGCTTCCAAAACTTGAGCTTTCTCAACAGTTAGCACGTCTTGGCTTGGCTCGAGAATCGTATCCAGGATTCCATTGGCCTTGTGATGCTGGCGGACATCACGAACCTACTTGTAATATACAGAGCCAGTTGTTCCTAATGGAGCAAAGTCCAGTTTGTTCATGCTACTCATCCTGAAAGAGAACAAAAAAAAAGGGTTAGTTTAGGAGCGAAAAAGGCTACCACGAAAACATATAAAATTTCTGAGCGTAATCGCTCCCAAGAAATTAGGGATTTCTGAGCGTAGTCGCTTCTAAGAAATCTGATTCCAAGAGGTATTCGATTAGATCGAAACAATGATGTGTTTGTGGTCGATCATAACTTCTCAACAAACTCTAAGTTTGGAGGACTCTACAAGCTCCAAGCTTGGAGTGAGCGCGAACCCCCACAGTTCATCTTTTGGTCTTCCTTATGAAGAAGAAAGGGGGGTAGAAGAAGAGAATTTGCAAGTCTCCGATAAAAAGAAGAGAAATTGAAAAAACTCAAAAAAGGAAACTTTTAGTAAAAAATACCTCGAAATAGTAATTGAAAAGCAAGGTTCTAAAAATCGGCCTAGGCGCTAGGGGCCAGCATACCGTTTCGATTTTGGCCTAGGCGAAGTCATTAGGCGTCAGGCCTCCAGACGGTCGACTAGGCAGGCTGGGCGAAGACTAGCAGCCTAGGCGGACACTTCGGGCCCTGAATTTTTTTTACTTTTTTATTCTGGCCAGATATCAAAATACTCAAAACTCAAAAGTTTTCAGAGTTCTCTGAACTGAAACCCAGTCATCGACTGAGTCCTTGATTCAAAACTAACAGCCCAGCGCACGAGGATGAGCCGACGGTGGTGGATCTGAATGGAGAGTCATCTGATTGGACGGTGGTGGTTCCGACGATGAACCCGATGAGAGAGAAAGCCGGAGATCGAACTTCGAATCTTAAGTCTAGTCTGATCACCAAAACTATCAATTGGTAGATGACTGGAGCTTTCTTTGGTGAAGACAACAAAGATTTTGGGTGTTTGATGATCAATTTTGGCGAGAGGAAGAACAAGGATGACAAGAGAGAGGTAGAGAACACGAGTGCAGAGAGGAAAATGGGAGAGATGAACACGAAGGATTTAGACTTCATTTCTTCTAATCACACCTAACTAAGAAATGACAAGTATGCCCTTAATCTAATTAATATATTTATAGTCATAACACTTTGATGAGAGAGTGGATATTTTTTATTATTATTTTTTGAGAATGAGAGAGTGGAGATTAAAACCAAAAGAACAGAGAAAAAGTTTTTAAAGGAAAAAAATACACACACATTGACAGTATACATATAAATAATACATACATATTATAAAAATAAAAATGAAATAAAGTAATAATAAAACGCATAGTCCCCGCCTAGGCCTCTAAGCGCTAGGCCCCGAACTATCGCCCGACTAGTGCCTAGCGTTTTTTAGAACCTTGTTGAAAAGTCGCCGGAAAAAGTCGTCGGAAAAATGATCAGTGGCCAGAGTTGGCTGTGGGCTGCCTTTTTTTTTTTTTTTTTTTTTTTTTTTTTCCAGCCCAGGCCTGCTGAGGATCAGATGGCAGGCCTTGACTTCTTCTTCTGGCCCGCGTATCCCTCTATTTTTTATCTGGATGTGGGCTGCGGCTTCAAGGTGGGGGTCGGTGGTTGCTAGGGTTTGAAGGCTATGATTTTAGGGTTTCAGGGTTAGAGTTTCGTGCTGATAACGTGTTTTAGGAAAACTGAAATTGGGAGAGAATTGAGTCGTGCTTTCATTGATAATAGAGGCATCTTTATATAGATGATTACAAGCATAGAGATAGAGTTGTACATGAAAACATAATCGTACAATAATTGGATATCTACGAATATCTCCGAGAATATCTCTAACATAAAACCATATTACAACTAGAGCAAGTAACCTAGAGTTTGGACCAGACACATATTCTGGATTTATTCGAACATATACTCATTGAAAGCAAAGCTCTCCCGTATTTGGTATTCATAAAGTAAATAATTTTCTTTCAATAAAAAAAAAGTAAATAAATTTTTTTTTTGGTCATAAAATAATTTCACTTTTGACATATCAACCCAACAACGACAATTAAAAGTTGTTTTCTCGATCTTTTTTTGTTTTGGTGAGGAGGCAACTTATACGGTTCTACTTGCTTCTAGACTACCCCAGACTCCAGACTGCGTGGCCAACACACATTGACGGATGTAAAGAAAGAAGCCGAGGGTCCCGCCAAGTACACCAAGGCTTCATAAGCTGTTGCCACGCAAGTATTGCATGTAACACATGTCTTCGGTTCACAATTGTTTCCTGCTAGAGGGTACCAGATTATACTTTCCCTTACTACAACATGCCACCTTCTTCTCCGTTTGTCGTCGATACATATATTAGCAAGTACCATAACGAAATCTAGCGAGGAATTTAAACTAAGCATCATTTCGTAACTGGTTAAAATGCATTCGAGAATATTATCAGTGGCTGCAGTTATATATAAAGTAGGAAGGACGTCGTCGAGTACTATTTGGGTCTTGCCTAATATTCAAGCTGATCTTCGGAGAGGACTTGCCTCGGCCAGATCCGGTCGTACTGCGGACCCTGCCGTTCACGCTGGGGACTTTGACGCTGACCCTGTTGTCACAACAGGAGATCCGGAAGTAACATATCTCCTTCTCTCTCTCTAGTATATACGTTATTTAGACCCATTAATTTAGAGTTCAAGAACTATGAAAACCACATCATTATATTTTTGTGCTGCTTGGATCTATCTATCTAACTTATTCATCTCAATTGGTAACTGATTAAAATGCACAGGCTCCAGAAAATGTTACAAAGGAGAAATTGGTTGATGAAGAACATATAGATACAGAAGACAGCCGTAGATGCAGAGGAACAGAACCACTGTCACCACCTAAACCTCCATATGCTGGTTCCTCCAGGCTAGAGAGCACAGGGGTAAACCAGCAGCCTTTGGATCCAACCTTTCAGCAGAAGCGTAGCCTTGCAACCGTAGGTGGAGCTAATTCATTAGAAGACTTGAGCTGTGCAGGGCTTGACGGCTCGCCATGGCCAAAGGACACGGAAAAACAGCAGACAGATAGGGAAGAGCAACAAGAGGATGAACAAGAGTACTACAAGCATCATCAGGCGTCACCCTTGTCAGAGATTAAGGTGGCCGATACGCGAAAGCCCATTACCCGCGCCACAGACAGGACAGCCGACGCTAGGGAAGAATATGGCGCAGGTAGAGAGGTGATTGGATGGAGGCCTGAGCAGCTGGATACAGCCGAGGAGGCACTGCTTAGAGCTGCAAGGATATGGAAGGAGAATGCCATGCGTGGTGACCCTGATGCTCCTCAATCTAGGGTTCTCAGACTACTACTGCGTGAACGCGGAGATTCAACTACAGAATATGTGATCGATTAATTTTGACTCACGGAAGTGGGAATCTTGGAGACGAATGGTGGAACATTGGCGTCTGGTATATATTGAATAAACATGACAATGGCTGAGTTGGTATCGTAGCATGTTATATATAATTATGGTAATGTGATCTGGAGAGGAAGTTAAATGGGCGGGATGAATTTGTTTGATATTAAGCAGTGATCATCGGCATTTTTGGTGTATAATCTGTTGTCGAGACTAGTCGATCAAGTTATTTTGGTTTGATTTTGGTATTGTTGAAGTGTGAATTGCCTGGAAATGAAGGGAATCATATATAATTGTTTATATATAATTGTTTATCCTAAGTTGGTGCATAAATGACAAAATGATAAATTGAACATTGAAGTGGATGTTGTAAATGATAATGACTATTTATGCCATAGGTACTCGTAATATATGCGATTGACATACTTGTAATGTGCGATTGATTAGTATAGCTATTATGTACGTATTGCCTTTTGTATACATGATGTAACCTATATAAACCTCATGGTGAGATGAATACAACACAATACAATTTTTTTAATTCTCTACAATACGTTATCAGCACGAGCCCTAATCACAAGAAAAAAAAGTAAACCTGAAAATTCTTCAAAACCTGCCACTGCCACCTTCGAGCCTCACTATCGCAGCTCCTAGCCCACGCTAGCCTCACCTGCGCACCTGCCCCTGCAGCACCTACGCGCCCCTGCGCACACATCCCTGCTGCCCCTGCAGCACCAACGCACACCGACTGCATCCCCTCACTACACCAAAAACTGCATCACACAACGGTGATCACACAACGGAGAACAAATCCTCTGTTGTCTGTTGACGACAATTGAATCATACAACACATTTAATAAATCTTCGTTGTATAATGATGCTCAAATTCTAAAACTTCTAGTTATGAGGTGATGGCACAACGGAAAGAAAGATTATCTGTTGTCTGAATGAAAAAAAAGACCGGCATATTTCCCTTCTACCATTGAGTCAAATTTGGCTCCAAATTGTACCCTAGATGCTATTAAATTGGACAACAGTTTAGTTACTTCCGTTGTAGGAGTATACCTGCAAATCATCATACAATGGTTTTTAATGTCCTATTGTGCAAGTGAGTACCAAAATTTGGAGATGGCTCCAAAATGACATTCATTCCCCCCAAAACGAGAAAATTTGGCTTCAATTGTTTGTTATGCTTGCAAGTTCCAACAACAGAATGAACTATTTCTGTTGTGTGAATGAGAAATGACTAGCCTAAGCGCGAAACCTAACATTTTGATTGCAGAGGCGGGAAATTTCTATCTTTTATTCCCTCAGCTATGTAACAAATCAGACAACGTAAACGTATCTATACATTGTCTGTCTGTGTTTAAAAAAAAAAAAAAAAAGTTAATGCCTATTGCCTTAGCCAACTATAGGGCACACTCAAACAAAGTTAACGCCTTGGCCATTTTCCTATCTGAGAGAGAAACCTCGAGCTTTTCTTCATTTCGAGCAAAATCTGGAGCTTTTCTTCACCATCTTCTCAAAACACTTAGCCATCACAAATCACCATCTTTCAAAGTCTGGATTTAGGTTCTATTCGATTAGGGTTCGATTTGGGTTCTACTCGATTAGGGTTCGAGTTGGGGGTTTTTCATTCTGCTGAAATGGGGGATTTGGGTTCTGACCAATCGAGTTGGGTTCTACTTGATTAGGCTATTTCTTCAGCCCCAGAGAGAAGATAAATCTCATTCTTTGCAAGATCCGCACTGGGTATTTCTTCTCTTCTTCTCTTCATTCACACCTGTTCTCTCATCTCTCTTCTCAAATTCACCAGATCCGCCAAAGACGCAGTCCACACCGGAGCTCCGCCTTGCCCTTCCTCCTTCTCTTTTCTCCTCCCACCCCGATGGTATCACTTTCATCTTTATCCTCTCAATTTTGCTTGAAATTCGCTTCATGTTCATTGCTTTTTAGATTCCTTCGTTGTTGATTTTACTTTTCTGGACCGCTAGTAGCTCTTTTGTTCTTGATTTTAGTAGAAATTGCCTTTGTCAGATGATGAACTGAACCCAAGGTTTTCGATATTGCAATGGGTGTTTGTGTAATTTGGAGACGATGGAGTGATGGGCATTGGGTAGTCGATGACTTGTGGATAATCTTGTAGTTGTTGATGGAGTGATGGGTATTTTGTTTCTGATTTTGTTTTGGGTAGTTGCTGATTTGCTCATAAATTGAAAGCCATTGGGTTTTGTGGGTTGTGTTTCTGGGTTTTGGGGGTTGTGTTTGAGGTATCTGTAATGGGTTTTGAGGTAGCTATAATGTGTTTGAGAAGCTAAGCGCCTTCTTCTTCTTCACAGAGAACTAGAAAGAGAACGGGAAGCTCTCAAGGCCTCAATCATCTTCTCCAGGTAATAATCAAACCTCTCTTGCAGTCTTTTTTTTTTTTTGAAGAAATCTTTCAGTCTTTCTATTCAATTGGAATTGATTTTCTTTCAGCAATTGCAACCAGAAACCATCATTGTTTCAATCACTGATATTATCTCTGCAACCGCTTTTTACTCAATGTGGTTTGGTTTGTAGGTCTCTTTACTCAATGTGAAATTTTAGGTTGTCAATTTTATATGCATTAGTTGAAAACAGAATACATGCAGATCACAAGGTTTTTCTGCAGTAAAAATATTTGCAGTTGTGTTAATCAAGAATCTCGGTAGCAATTAAGCAACAAGTTAAGGTTTAGTTTAACTATCTTGTCTTTGGTTGCTCAATATCAAGTAAAGGTGAGACCCTTGTTTGTGGTTTCTGTTAGACCTGGGATTAGATTGACTACATTAGTTTTGGAAGGTGAAGGCTAGGTAATAGCTATTAACTCAATACTGGAAGGTGAAATTTTGAGGAGAAGCATTAGTTCTGGATGTAGAGTGAGAGTGGATACATTGGTCTTGTGGAAAATAAAAACTGTTATGTAGGATATAGTTTACTTTGTTACTTTGTTAATTTTCTCATTGTTAATCACAAATGTCCACTGGTTGTTTTCTATAGCCCTACATTTTTGGAGGATAAATCACTAATTCCTGTCAACCTCTGGATGAACAATGCTCAAGCTAGATCAAGCACTCACTATGATCCACACCATAGCCTTCTCTGCTTAGTTTCTTGCTGTAAACAAGGTCAAATAATTTTCTCTGATCTTTTGAATGTATTGGGCTGCTTCCAACTTCATAGTGATTATATATGTTTATATAAAGAATGACTTGGATTGAAGAAAGAAGTTTGTTCAATTTTGCACGACTATTGTCTATTAGAGTTCTCTTTTTTTTTTTCTAAAACAAACTTGTATGCTTCACAGTGGTTTTATGGCCTCCTTCAGCAGCTCTGGTGTTATACCCTATGCCAATATATGGGGAGGCATCAAATCATAGGTACGGTACTTTCAGCAGAGTATGAATGCAGATCAAATCTCTTTTCTTTTCTCTACCTACTTGAAAGCTTATGCTTCTAGTCTATTTTCTATCTTTTCTTTTTCTACTTACTTTATGTGCAGTCTTCCAATAGTTGAATTGTACCCCCTCTTGGCAATTCTGTTCCTTTAGACAACATTGACTTTTCTAATTATCCAAGAGCAGAATCTTCAATGGAGTACTCGCATTCTTCATGCAGGGGATGCACTATTTATTCCTGAAGGCTGGTAAGATTTAAAATCCATGAACAGTATTTTGTTAGGCGTGCTCTCTCTCTCTCTCTCTCTCTCTCTGTGAACATATTGCAACTATTTCTTTCCTAATTGCTATTTCTGTTCTCTACAGGTTCCACCAGGTGGATAGTGATGATCTGACAATCGCTGTCAACTTTTGGTGGCAATCAAACATAATGTCATGATGTCAGAACACATGGATGCATATTATTTGCGCATCATCATCATCATCTTGAGTACGTATTTCTGAGACTCAAATCGATAATGGTTTTTTTTTTTTTTTTTTATGACAACAATACAATTGTTGCTGGCTTTGAGTTCTTGAGTTACGTTTTAATAGAGAACTGTCTCCCAAAATTTTGTTTATCATTTGAACTGTTCCTTTTTTTCTTCTTTTTTTCTTTTTTATTTGGTAAAAAGACACTAGACAAACTTCACACGTGTGTTGAGTTTTTAAAGAAAGTTGTGATAAATATTAGGAGATAAATTATGATAAGCAACAGAGCTCTGGGAACCGTAATTCCCCATTTTCCAACAGAACCCAACAAAGCTGCTCCGAAATAAAGACATCATGCTCTGAACTCTGGACAATAAACAGGGCACCTATGCAACAAGTAAGGGTTAGCAATGACTGGGTTAGCTCAACAATGTTCAAGTTATGATACAGATTTTTATGATGTTCACTTTAAAAATTTTGAATTATTTCATTTTGTCAAGTAATAAATTTCTATAGTTTAAATATTACTCAAGGAAATTGATAGAACTATATTTCTTTTTAAAATTGATATGTATTGGTCATTGATTGACTACCACAATCAGTGATTGTGATCTCTTTAGAATGGTAGATCTATGCTTGTGGATCATTGATCAATACACTTCATGCTGTCAATTGTTGTGAATCTCCGAGTTACATTATCTTACTTGTAAAACCTTTTATTTCAGCAAGAGGAAGCCTGGAACGCATACCCAATATGCAAAACAGGTTTGGCGTGTCTTTATCTTGTTATTTTCTGTGTATATCAATTGTTAAACAATCTTAAATAATTTATCTAACAAAGTTTTTGACTCTGGTTTCTCTGCAATGGATGCCCAATCATACAGTAATCAAGGTAACATTTCTTGTCTCTCTTGAAATAATAAGTATTCCATGTATATAGTTTGCACTTGAAGACTGCTGAAGAAGCATTATTTGTTTTGTATGTGTGCATTGCCCATATTCGCCAAATTACAGTTGACCATTAAACCTGTTCATAGGGCTGACAATGGCCATTTCATATTTGAGTAACAAGTTTGGTATATCTATCATTTTTGTATTTTTCTCTCAAGTTTACTTTATGTATTTTACTTTGAACATTTTGATATTTTACAATGGTTTTTATGTCTGAGTACAAAATGAAACTTATAAAACGTACAATAGTTTTTGCTTAATTTATTTAATCTGGGTTGGTTGATTGATGAAAACCTCTATGGGGTTGTATTGAATTCGGATGCACAACTTAAACTTGTTGGGGTCATATCATTAATTCCTAGTTTCAGGGAAAATAAAAAAAAACTGAGTCTGATTTTTTGCTTTAGGAGGATCTGTTTGTCAAGTATTTCCGTCCTATGAAAGCAAGTCATATTGTTAACTTTGGTTCACTGTCGTTTCAGGTTTTAGTTGAGAAAATGGGGCTTCCTGAAGCATCTTGAAGTGTGGGATCAAGTAATATGGATTTACTAGGTAAACCAAACTCTAGACTTGAAATGGTTCATTTTATTTATGTGGTTACAACTTTGAACATTAACATGGACAATCGTATGTTCTTGCACTCCATTTTTCTTTCAATTTCCTCAGAATGTTTAAGATTTCACTTCTAAAATGAGGTGCTACATTATGGCAGGGTGCAATAGATGTGTTGGAGAGAAGCACTCGGGTTCAGTAGCTTGATGGAACTGTTGTACCACTATGATCTTCTCCATTGGAGGTAACTTTGAGTGATTCTCCCTGTTGTGTGTGTTTTTATGAAATTATCAGCTTTGGGAAACTTTCAAGGCAGAGAATCTCATTTTTGATGCATACTTGGTGTAGGTTTTTCAGGTGATTTCTCTTGACTCCATAATTTTTCTAAACAAGCAATACAAAACTTTGAGGAGTATATATGTCTTCTTTTAAGTGTGCTATGCAAGAATGAACATTACTATAGAGCATTGTTATGTAGTAAGGCATAATCCCTTTTGTTTTCATTTCATTTGTAAATTGTGTCAGGAACTATATGGTGGATTGTTGCATAAAGAGTCATTGGAAGATCAAGCATGGAGTACCCGGCATTGCAGCAAGCTATATTTTCTTTCATCATGTAAAACTTAGCCAGAAAACTTAAAAGCTTCTTAGTCTATGAGATGTATCAATGTTTTAACAATGTTCCTTAAATTCAATATTTGATGAATTGATGTATCACAATGCTTTTGGTACAAATATTGATCATTTGATGGTTTGCATTCAATTTGTATTCCAATTGTTCACTATTAATTTATACCTATTCAAAATTTGGGTATTCACACAACGCAGTTCTAGATATCACACAATGGATTTCAATAAGTAACGTCGTCTAGTTTTAAGCTCATACAACAGAAAATACTAGAACATAGTTGTCTTACTCTAAATCACACAACAGAAAATACTAGAACACAGTTGTCTTACTTTTAATCACACAACAGCTAAACTACAAAACCGTTGTATGAAAATTCAAACCACAACGGCATAAAAGCAAATTCTGTTGTGTGAACTGCTGCGCACAAGTGCTGCGCATGGGTGCGTCCGGCATCTGTCGAGTTCTTGGACAATGGTGTTAAGAAATATACGTCGATTGACTTTGTATCATACAACGGTGAATTCACCGTCGTCTGATTTTTCATCAGACAACATCGAGATAGACGATGGTGAGTCTTCAAATCAGACGACGTTTTTTCACCGTCGTGTGATGCAGTTTTTGGTGTAGTGCCTTCTCCTTTCCTGTGCACATCCGTCTGCTTGCAGGCTCCGAAACATTTAGTTCGGAACCTTAGATCAAAATATTTTCTTCATCAGAGTTGTTCGTCTCTGTCTCTTCCATCTAACCTCCGAATTTCAGCCTTATCGGAGTTATTTTGAGACCAGTACAACAATCAAAGTGAAAGCTGTTCAAAACAGAATCTGCTCCGAATTTCAACACGTAAGTTTTGTAATTAAGGTTGCTGCTTTCTTATATTTTAAATTCCTTTTATTTTTTGCACAATTTTGGAATATATGAACAAGATTTTGAGTATTTAATAAAGTGAAATTATGGGGATTCACGCTTAACGAACTAAGAGTGTTCATATGAACTAAGAGTATTCATAATGCTCGGACTAAGAGCGTCCATAAGCATCAAATTGTGACCATATTAAAAAATTATTGTTTGGTCTAATCCAAAAGAGATTCTTGGAAATTGTTTTCTTGGTAGCATAGCTCGGAAATCTTATTATTTTAGTTTTCGTGGAAGTTTAGCTCCGAAACTAATATATTTTCTCTTCTTATTTTCAGGATGTCGAATGAACCTAGACTCGACTTTCCCATGCTTGACTCAACAGGCTCGGATTACCACAGTTGGGTAACCGATGTTGAGAACCAGCTCACTTCAAAGGGAATATTACCTATAATCCAGGCACCTAACCCGGATCGTGTGTTCGTGCGAACACCTACAAAGCATGCTCAAGCAGTTATCTTGATGCGACGCCATATGGACAAGGCACTCAGATTGGAGTATATGTCGATCAAGGATGAAAGAGAGCTATGGGTAGAGCTAGAAGAGCATTTTGGCAATGTCCAAGATTCCCTCCTCCTTGACTTGAAGGTTCAATGGAACAATCTGCGCTTTGCTGATTTAAAGCTGTTGCTGAATATAATTCAGAAGCTCTTCGCCTACAGTCCATGTTGAGGTTTTGTGGACAACCTGTCACAGAGTGATACGCCCAAAATAGATGCTCAACTTAACCCTGCAAAATGTAGTCGTTAGCAATATAGAGTAAGCAAGGATAGTTCAAGCCGGGGATTGAGGGTAACAAATTAATCACACAAAATAAAAACAAACTAATTTAAACTAACTAAAACACAAATCAAACAAATAAAATCTGAAACTAAACAAAACAAAAACGTCAAATACTAGAAAAGAGAGAAAAATATTGCAGGAAACAGAAGGGGATTGAAAGGTGCTTTGCAATCCTAAGTTGAAACAGATTTTGGGGTTTTTGGTTTTTCAATGAAAATAAAAGAGAATACAAAAGGAAAACGATTTTAGAGTTTGAAAAACAATATGGAGAAGACGTTAGAGACTCGGAAATCTACCACCAATTACTTTCGAACAATGTTAAGTTAACCTAGTTTCAATTACTAAGGTGTGAAATAGAAACCAACCAAGAAACAAGTCGGAGCAGATCATGTCCCTTATTAATATTTCCCTAATTACTTAGTCTACGTGAATGCACAATAGCTAAGCCTATCAAACATGCAATCAAGGTATGGAACGCTATCCTATCAACAACGCATATAGTGTCAACATATTTGAAGCATTAAGATCTCATGGAAACGATTGGCTATAGAGTTGCAGTCTAGTGTGGAATGCCTACCTAGCATGCTCTTCTAGTTGTTTAAAACATCAGCTTTTGTCCAAAGCCTTGCATACTTGTGGATTAGAAAACAAGACGATTAGGTGAATTATTTTCTAAACCTAGCTCCAATTACATGCATAAATCCTATGTTGGCCACCATAAAACAAACACATGCAAAAGTTTTCAATCAAGCAGAAATAAACAACCAATTCACACCAAAGATCAAGAAACTAGATTTAAACAAACATATGTTCTACATAATTGGGGCTTCAAACCTTGCCCCTAACAAAAAGAATGTTAGTTACACATTGTTTTGAAAACCAAAATAAAACAAATAGAGAAAAAGATGATGGCGGATGAATAAGAAAGAGAGATAGAAGAGAAGGTGAAAGGCGTGGTTGTCCTTTGCAGCGTGTGCAGAAGCTCAATATATATAGGAGCTAGAAGTGCAGCCCTAGTTTCCTTCTTCAACAATGCTTTGAAAACCTTCCCTAGTTGCTTGAGGATTCCTTTAATTGGTGCTCAATTAAATGATTTTCAAACCTTGGTAATCTTGTCATAATCTTGTAGAATTATTCTAGGACTCTCCTTAATATTTGCAGCAGCAATAACCTTCCAAAAATGCACCCAAAATCCGTCCAAAGAAGATTTCTGCCAAACTGTCCTGTTTTGACTAGGATTCAATTTCTGTCTCTAAAGCTTCCTTCTTGGACAAGGAACGACTTTTTCTTGACAAGTTTCTGGATGGTTCTTGACTCCCACGTGTTCTATGACATCATATCTTCTAGAATGATCAACAATATTCTGGAAAAAATGCAAGAAAGTCGCCGGAAAAGATCTCCCAAAAAGCTTCGTGAAAAGCTGACAGTTTCTGCCTTATCGGGAAGCCTTCTTTGATCTTGATTCCCTACTGCCTCGTTGACACTTCTGACCATTTTGTTAGCTCCAGTTGAAATATAACATCATTTCTTCAAGGATCGCTGGCCCTTTCTTCATAGGTGCAGCTGTAAGGATGCAATAATTTCTCCTCAAAACCGTTCTCAGAAAGCTGATTCTGAAACTGCAGTTTTCTGCTATGCAGCAACTGTTTTGCACAATGATTTCCGTGGACTTCCCTTGTAATTTCCAGCCAAAAGGTTGATCAATCTTGGTCCTTTGCATCAGTACTTCATGATCCATGGCTTCGTTGCTCTCTTTAAGCTCTTATTTCTCTTGAACTGCTTCACGAACTACCTAAGAAGAAAATAGAGTTAAAAATGACTTTTTAAAGAAAATAGCTAAGAAAAGTGTAAAGGATTTCACGCTATATTTTTCGCATTTATGCTCCTATCACAGAGCAAGAGCTAATTGAGAAAACTCTCTCCACCTTCCCCGTTTCAGCCATTGTGGTATCAAAGCAATACCGCACTGAAGTCAATGCTGGACGGATCACGAGGTTTCATCAGCTTATCAATCTCATATCTGTAGCTAAGAAACATGATAACATACTCGTGAGGAATTATAATTCAAGGCCCATTGGAACTAAGAGCGTTCATGAGGCGAATTATAATGCACCCAAAAGAGGGCGCAAGGAGCGGAACCCTAAGAATAAGGGATATGAGGGACGTATGGGTCCATATAACCGCCCTAACCAAGAAGGAAACCGCAAGTTTGGTGCGGATACACGTGGTGGAAATGCCACACGTGGGAGAGGGGGTCGTGGCAACCCTGGCCATGGTGGTGGCACCAACCCACCTAGGGAACGCCCACAACGTGCACCTCAATTAAAGGGAGGCAACCACAATGATGTGTGTCATCGATGTGGATCAAGTGAGCATTGGTTCAAGCAATGCAAGGCAAGAGAGCAACTAGTTGCAAGATATAGGGCATACAGGGACCTGAGGGAGCAAGAAGTGTACCTTGCAGAAGAAGAAAATGGTGGAGACGTCCATCTCACCATAGAGGACTTCAAAGCTGACGATGAAGTGCACTAGGATGCCGCAGACTTTGATTAGATTAGTCCTCTTATTTTCAAAGAATTTTTGTAATGGCAATGCCTTAGTCAATAAATGACAATTGTATTAAACTCTTTCTTATGTGGTGCACCCAATGAAGTATGATGTCTAGGAAAGTCATTGAGATTAATGGTACTTAAGAGAGCCTCGCTCCACCAACATCTCTCTCTACTTTCCTGGTCATATTTGATTGGAGTTACCAAACCGATAGAGTGACTACAATGTGTCTTAGTTTGATTTTATTTTGGATTAGACTTTTTAGGACCTTTGATGTAATCATTGGCTATCTTTATTAATAAAGTATCGTATTATTATTCGATGTCATGGACATGTTTTAATTCCGAACTTTATTATTTTTCAGTATGTTTCCTGAAGAGTTGGAATGCCTTGTTGATAGTGGCACCACACATACTATATTGCGACATAGGCAACTATTTCTATGGATGACGCCTAGTCGATCTTCTGTGACTACGACGGCTGGACCATCACAATTGATTCATGGTCGAGGACCAACTCAATTTATGTTGCCAAATGGAACAAGTATTAATGTCACCGAAGCTCTATATGCTCCTAGGGCTGGAAGAACCCTATTGAGTTTTAAAGATATAAGAGCCAATGGTTTTCATGTGGGAACACATTGTGAGAATGGACAAGAGTTCCTTTGCATCACCTCTAATGACTACGGACATAAACGAGTATTAGAGAAACTTATGTGTCGATCTAGTGGGTTGTATGAAACCACTATTCAAATTATTGAATCCAACCATATCATGAGAGATGACTTATGGGATTCTTACACATATAGGCTTTGACATGACCGTTTGGGATACCCAGGTCGTGATATGATGATCCGTATATTAAAGACTTCACACGGACATCCATTTTTCAAAATGAAAAGAAGTCAAAACCAAAATTCGATCCAAGGTAGGGTTGGCGCCGCCTACCCCCTGCGGCCCAAAAGTGGTATTGACACCACCAATACCTCCTTAGTTCCTTTTTCTACTTCTAAAGTCAATTGTGACTTCGTGGTCAACCAGATACTTCCCTGGTTGCTTCTAAAGCCCCTATTTCATTTTGCAAAGTCTGCTCTTTAGAAAAATTAGGATCGCGACCATCCTATGCAAAAGACACTAAGGAAAATATTCCATACTTACAAAGAATCCAAGGTGATATTTCTGGGCCTATTCAACCAACTTGCGGACCATTTAGATATTTTATGGTGTTGGTTGATGCATCGACATGATGGTCACATGTCATGCTATTGTCCACAAGAAATGTTGCATTTGCTAAACTCCTAGCACAAAGCATTAAATTAAAGGCTCACCACCTTGATCATCCCATTAAGTCAATTCATCTTGACAATGCTGGAGAGTTTACATCAAAAACGTTTGATGACTATTGCATGTCCATTGGGATTGAGGTTGAACACCCTGTTCCTCATGTTCACACCCAAAATGGTCTCGCAGAAGCTGCCATTAAAAGACTTCAAATGGTCGCTAGAGCATTGGTTATGCGTACCAATCTGCCTGTTTCTGCTTGGGGTTATGCAATATTGCATGCAGCTATGCTCATTCGTCTGAGGCCTATTGCCACTCAACCCTTTTCTGCGTCCCAAATGGTTACTGGATATGAGCCTGATGTCTCACACTTACGCATATTTGGGTGTATAGTTTATGTGCCGATTGCGCCGCCACAGCGCACCAAAATAGGTCTTCAAAGACGATTAGGCATTTATGTTGGATATGACTCTCCAACTATTATCCGCTACTTAGAACCCTTCACATGCGATCTATTTACCGCTAGATTTGCGGATTGTCACTTTGATGAGACAGTCTTCCCGTCGTTAGGGGGAGATAGGAACAATAATGTTCAACAGGAACGACAGGAATCGTCGTGGCCTGTCCCCACTTTGTCTCATCTTGATCCCCGAACTGCACAGTCGGAAATTGAAGTGCGGAGAATTCTCGATCTTCAGAACGTAGCAGACTCTATGCCTGATGCGTTTTCTGATATCGCTAAAGTGACAAGATCACATATACCTGCTGCAAACATGCCTGCAAGGATTGATGTCCCTAAAAATCATGGACATGGCGCCACCCCTAGGGGTATTGGGCATGGCGCCGCCACCACTAATAGTGATGGTAATGTGGCTCAGGCCGGGCTCCCAGCAAGGAAACCTGGGAGGCCTAAAGGTTCGATGGATTCTCACCCGAGAAAGAAAGCGAGTTTGGCACAGAAAGATCCATTAATCATCGACATAAATAGCCCGTCTCATGAAGATATTCCGGATTATGGTTATGTCCAAGAGACATCATTGGGGACGCTCCAATGTTAGAACCAATTCTAGGGAATAGGGAGATCTCCATGAATTACACTAGTGTACATGAGACGTTGAATCGAGATTCTATTATCCTTGATGATGTGTTCGCATATTCTATTTCTCAAGGAATTATAGAACACGATGATATCAAACCTCGCTCCGTTGAAGAATGTCAACGAAAAGCAGACTGGCCTAAATGGAAAGATGCAATCCAGGTTGAATTGGATTCACTAACAAAGAGACAGGTATTTGGGCCTATAACTCTGACACCCCCAAGTATAAAGCCTGTTGGCCATAAATGGGTCTTTGTTAGAAAGCATAATGAGAAAAATGTGGTTGTTAGATACAAAGCCCGCCTTGTGGCGCAAGGTTTCTCACAACGCCCTGGAATCGACTACGAGGAGACATATTCTCCCGTAATGGACGTTATAACGTTCCGCTACCTTGTCAGTTTGGTAGTTTCTGAAAAACTTGACATGCAGCTTATGGATGTGGTTACAACATATCTCTATGGGGATCTAGATTCAGAGATATATATGAAGGTTCCAGATGGACTTCAATTACCCAAGTCAAGTGGCTCTAAACCACGGAGCACGTTTTCAATAAGATTGAGACGCTCACTATATGGATTGAAACAATCCGGACGGATGTGGTATAACCGTCTAAGTGACTACTTGATTGGGAAGGGATATGAGAACAATGAAATATGCCCATGGGTGTTTATAAAAAGGACACGTTCTGGATTTGCAATTGTAGCAGTTTATGTCGATGACATGAACCTAATTGGAACTCTAGATGAGTTAAAGGAAACTGCTAAGTACTTGAAATCCGAATTTGAGATGAAAGATCTTGGGAAAACACGGTTTTGCTACGGACTAGAACTCGAGCACCGTAGTGATGGGATTATGATCCATCAGTCAGCATATACCCAAAAATTATTAAGGCGCTTTAATGAAGATAAAGCAAAGCCTGTGAGTACTCCCATGATCGGTCGTAGTCTTGAGCCTGAAAAAGATCCGTTTCGTCCAAGGGATGAGGACGAAGACTTATTAGAGGCTGAAGTGCCCTATCTAAGTGCAATAGGCGCATTATTGTACTTAGCTCAATGCACAAGACCGGACATCTCATTCGCAGTAAACTTGGTAGCTCTACACAGTTCTGCGTTAACACGCCGCCATTGGATTGGCATAAAGAGAATCTTTCGATACTTGAGAGGTACGATTGATATGGGCTTGTTCTATCCCTACAGAGAGAAAAGAAATAACAGAAGTGTGGGATCGGACTCCACAAGGCAAAACACCACCTTCCGTGCTCCTCCTCCCCTCCATCAAAATGACAACGATGTTTTGATGGGTTTTGCTGATGCAGGGTATCTCTCTAACCCTCACAAAGGTCGCTCCCAAAGGGGTTATGTCTTTACCATGGGAAGCACTGCAATATCTTGGAGGTCTACAAAGCAGACCCTTGTTGCTACTTCCTCAAATCATGCAGAGATTATCGCTCTACATGAAGCCGTGCGAGAATGCATATGGCTAAGGTCTGTAGTTAGACACATTCGAGGAACTTGTGGTTTGAAGTCTACCACAGATGAACCTACATGCATTTATGAAGATAATGCAGCTTGTATTGAGCAAATGAAGTTAGGTTTCATCAAGGGCGACAACACCAAGCATATATCGCCTAAGTTCTTTTACAATCAGCAACAACAAACACTTCTAAATATTGAAGTGAATCAAATCCGTTCAGATGATAATGTAGCGGACTTGTTTACGAAGTCGTTACCTAAATCCACCTTCGAGAAACATGTGAAGAGCATCGGATTAAGAAAGTTATCCGAACTCCCATAATTGTAGAAATCATGGGGAGACCTTGACATCAGGGGGAGGTATGATGTCTACATGTTCAATCTCGAAGAATGAAGGACGTGTTGTGCTCTTTTTGCCCTTCGACGAGGGTTATTTTTGTCCCACAGAGTTTTTGTTACCTGGCAAGGTTTTTAGTGAGGCAACGATCAAAGCGTCATCACCGAGTTTGAGTGGCACAAGGGGGAGTGTTGAAGGATGTCGACTACTTCACATTCACGCGCGTTGTGCTCTTTTTCTCCTTCGACCAAGGTTGTTTTTTCCCACAGGGTTTTTATTACTTGGCAAGGTTTTTGACGAGGCAACTTAGAAGCGCATAGCAGAGGCAACACTATTGACATGGAATATCCAAGGGGGAGTGTTGTAAATGATAATGACTATTCATGCAATAGGTATTGCTTAATGTATTTGATTGACAGACTCGTAATGTATGCGATTGACATACTTGTAATGTGCAATTGATTAGTATAGCTATTATGTATTGCCTTTTGTATACATGATGTAACCCTATATAAACCTCATGGTGAGATGAATACAACACAATACAATTTTTCCAATTCTCTACAACAGTGGACTCTATTTGAATGGTGTCCTCAGTATAGGTGTTACCAGTAAAGCAGCGTCGTTAAATTGGATAATTTCAAAATTTTGTAACACTCAAACTATTGTCGGATTTAGAGATTTCAGTAAGAGTAAATTTGGACAAGCTATTGATAAGCTCAGAAATGTACATGATTTTGTATTGATTTCTTCATGTTTTCTTAGCTAGTTTTCCATCTATTTGAGTCATTTACTTTATTTTTATGTTTTGTAGGTGTTTTGGAGCAAAGTAGAAGAAAGGAAGCTAAATCAGTAAATCTGCCTGTGCAGATCAGTCAACTTCGACATGAAACTGAGAGCAGCTCAGAATGAACCAGACATTGACATTTATATGGTTGGAAAGCCTTCGATGTCTAGTTTCCAGAACTTTTGACGGTTCATTCATATCTTTTTTCTACAAGAAGTTATGGCCGATTTAGTACAGCAAGGTCGGGCAGTCCGAGAATCTGACACTTTGACGGAAATCCATGATTTGAGGCCCGAATTCCTTTTAGAAGCCCATTGACGAGTATTAACTGAATATCTCTGTTTATTAGAGATATATGACATATTTTTATGGGTGAAAATTATTAGGAATCTTAGCCGCCATCTCTTCCTCTTCCTTTCTTCTAATTTTTGTTTTCTTCATGACTATGACTAGCTAAATACTTTTGTAGCTAGGGGCGATTTCAAAGCCCCAAACATGTTCAATTCATATTGATGACAGTTCAGTTTTTGGTTTTCTATATTATCAATTGAGTGTTTGTTTCACTATGTCTACAAGATGAATCTTTGCTTGTTTGTTTAGGTGCACAACTAAATGAATATATAGGTTAGGGTTCTAATGCTAGGAGTAACACTAGATTCGTATATGTCGTGTACGTGTTGATTCCAATTGAGTTGCAAAATGTTTTCTTGAATTACATGTGACTCAAACCCTAGGTTTAGCAAGACTACCAATGTACTTGTGACCCTAGATTTATCCAAACCTTTTTCTTGCTTAATGATTTTGATATGTTAAACTTAGCGAGCTTGTGTCTAGGTTGCATAATCGGAAATAGATTAAGTGGTGAGCTTGTATTCACTCAACGAGGAACTAAGAAAGGGTAATGGGTTAATTCGAGCTTGTGAGTTAACTTCGGGTAAATTCAATTGAGAATTAGGATTCCATAACTGAGCTTTGATATGATTGAGTGTGTTTGGTGGTGGAGAATGCGTCCTTAGCTTTGTTTCTATCAATAGTTTTAAAGTTATAAAATCTGTTTCTGCTTTGTTATCTTTCTGTATTCAGTTCTATGTGAATTATTTAATATATCAAATCAACTCCGATTGTTCTGAACTTTTGTATGCATGTTATTCAATGTGTCTTTAGTGTTCTGTAAAATTTTCAGAAAATTCCATTGAGTCTAGTTTAGTTAAATAATTTATTTTCGTTAACTGTTCAGTAGTATGGTTTAGAGTAGTTTGTGACATTTGGTTAGCAGTTTAGGAACAATCTTCAGCGGGTAATAACCCTTGCTTGATCACTATATTACCAACGATGATATTTGAGTACAAGGTTTAAGTTGTGCATCTTTAGACGTACCAGCTATCGTGGGACTAGTCTCATAAACGCAGAGTCAGGGCATTGGAAATATAAGTATGGAAGTTTAGACTTATCTCTGTTAGTGGTTTGGTGCCTATAATGTATAGGAATGTGTCATTTGATTATGAATTGGAAAAAATTTGCGCATCTAACCATGTTAGCAAATAATGAGTTGTGATGGAGGGTAGTCGCTGACTTTCTTAGGTTTGATCATGTTATATTACAAAACAGAAGAATCAAACGACAACGTACTAGAGATTACATGCAAAGGTTACCTGGTTCGATAATTTGTCTGCATCTACGAGTGAGACAGAACAGATCAACTATTGAAGAAATAGATTACGTATGGCTGCTCTCTCAAAACAAGAAAACCCCTTAACTCTGTTTTTGTCTGCTTCCTAACACATAACTCGACCTTATTCTGTAAGGTCCTCTCTACATAGGAATAGACATTCTAGTTCCATAGAAAACACACAAAAATACAAAGGGAAAAAGTCACAAAGAGTACCCAAACTTAAAGTTATTCTACACTTATTACTTTGATACCTCATCTTTTAAATATATCACTTTTGGTACCTTAACTTATTACTTATGCATATAACATTCGTACACGCCGTTAATAACATGCACCGTCAACCCAAGTGTCATGTAGTTTTCTGCTATGGGTATTTTCTTGCTTGAAGGTTGCCAGCGCCATTATTTTGTCCAAATCGCGGCATTGAGACGCCGCCGCTCGTCACCTGGTGACAAATGCCTTCAATGTTTCCTCTGCGCCCTGCTTGACGTTGAACAACTGACTTGTGTTGTGATGTCTGGTGGCCAACAGGATGAATCGTGATAGGAAAGTGTTTGATAATGCGTGGAATGAGTCGATGGATCCCGGTGGGCATTCAAAGAACCAACTCATTGCCTCGCTATCTAACGTTTCGCTGAACAAGTGGCAGAGGGTGGCATCATCAAATCCCTTATTGTTAGTGACTTTTTTGAAGGTGTCCATATGGACAAAGGGGTCAGTCATGCCGCTGTAATGTGACATCTTTGGTGTCTTCGCATGTTCCGGCTGCATGGCATGCAGGATCCTGGCGGTGAATGGCCCTGGCCTAGACGCAAAGAGGGGATTTGGAGTTGGTGCTGGGGCGCCTGCCTCTGCCCGAATTAGCCTCTGTTCCAATTGCTGCATCCTTTCCAGGATTAGGGTGGTTGCTTCGTCAGCGGGCCTTGCCTGATGGTTCCGCTGCACCAGTTCCCGCCTAGGGGCAGGTGGGTTACCCTCAGTTCTTGCCCTAGATGCCGAGTGGTTGGTGTGCGGTTGTGACTCCGCTTCCTGTTCCAACATTAGTCGGGGCAGGGGAGGTGAGCCCATTCCCAATAGTTCTGGTGTCTGTATAGAGTGTGCAGTTAATAAAACAAAATGTTTTGCCATCTTTAGATTTCATTTTGGTGTCTGCATAGAGTGTCTTAAGGGTAAAACCACTAACCCGAGAAAGAAAGGATCTATTAGAAGCCAAGAACTATTAGAGGTTATACACACTAACATTTGTGGCCCTTTTCCTCATAACACTATCTGTGGGAACCAATACTTCATTACTTTTATTGATGATTTTTCAAGGTATTGTCGAGTTTTTCTTATTTCTGAAAAATCAAAGGCTTTGGAAGTTTTTAAAATCTTTAAGGCAGAAAAGCAGCTTGATAAGGTTATCAAGGTTGTTAGATCAGATAGAGGTGGTGAGTTTTATGGTAGGTATACAGAATCAGGGCAAAACAAAGGACATTTTGCTCTTTACCTTCAGGATTGTGGAATTAAGGCTCAATATACTACACCAGGAACCCCACAGTAGAATGGAGTCGCAGAGAGAAGGAACAAGACTTTGATAAATATGGTGCGAAGTATGATTCTGTAAGTCTGGATTGCCGAGATATTTATGGGGGGAAGCACTGAAGACTGCTAACTATATCTGTAATAGAACCCCTAGCAAATCAGTGGAAAACAAAACCCCTTTTGAATTATGGTTAAAAAAGAAACCAAGTCTGCATCATTTTCATGTGTGGGGTTGCAAGGCTGAAGCAAGGATTTATAACCCTCAAGCGCAGAAATTAGATTCTAGAACCTCAAGTGTTTATTTCATTGGTTATTTGAACAAATCTAAGGGATTCAGGTTTTACAGTCCACACAGTCAAACGAGGATTCTGGAAACTAATAGAGCAATTTTTGTTGGAGAATTAGATAGCTCAGATAGCATGGACAATGGTGAGCTCGAGTCTGAAAATGCAGAAACTGATTTGAATAGTGCATTTGAATGGTTAGTATACAGTAATGATGAAATTGCTAATACAGATATGAACAGTGAAGGAGTATTACCAGTTGTACATAATATGTTACCTCCAGCAGTAGTAATTGCAGAAAATATTGATGGTTTTCAGCATCAAAATGTTATCGATCAGCAAAATGATGAATTACAGCAACCTGAGCCTGGCCTCATGTAGAGCCACAGCAACATGAAGAAGTAATACAACAAGAACCAGTAAATGAAGCACAGCAGCAGCAGGGAGAAGTTCAATTAAGAAGGTCACAAAGAGCAAGAAGGCCAGCCATTCCAGATTATTATGAAACTGCATTTTTGACTGAAGCAGATTTTGATTTAGGGGAGGAAGAAGATCCAGTTTGTTACTCTCAAGCAATGGAATCATTACATGCTGATAAGTGGCTTGAAGCTATGGAATCTGAGTTACAATCCATGAATGTTAATGGTGTTTGGGAATTAGTTGACAAGCCAGAAGGTTATAAGAAAATAGGCTGCAAATGGGTATTTAAAACCAAGAAAGATTCAAAGGGAAATATAGAGAGATATAAAGCGAGATTGGTTGCTAAAGGTTTCACGCAAAAGGAAGGCATCGATTACATAGAAACGTTCTCACCAGTGTCAACAAAGGATGCTTTCAGAATTTTAATGGCCTTAGTAGCCCACTTTGATCTTAAGCTACATCAGATGGATGTTAAGACTGCGTTCCTAAATGGGGATTTAAATGAAGAAATTTACATGATGCAACCAGAAGGTTTTGTTAGTAAGGGTAATGAAGAGAAAGTATGCAGATTCAAGAAATCGATTTATGGTTTAAAACAAGCTTCCAGGCAGTGGTACATCAAGTTTGATTCAGTGATCACGTCATTTGGTTTTCTGGAAAATAGACTAGATGAGTGCATTTATATGAAGATCAGTGGGAGCAAGTTTATTTTCTTGATTTTATATGTTGACGACATTTTATTGGCAAGTAGTGATCAAATTTTGCTGAAGGAAACTAAGAGTTTTCTATTGAAAAATTTCGATATGAAAGACATGGGGGAGGCTGCATTTGTTCTTGGTATAGAGATTAAGAGAGACAGAGAAAGAAAGCTGCTGGGTTTGTCTCAAAGAAACTATATCGATAGCGATTTTCAATGGAAACATGTAAAGCAGGCGAGTCACCAATGTCAAAAGGTGACAAGTTACATACAGGACAATGTCCTAGAAATTCACTAGAAAGAAAAGAGATGGAAAAGAGGCCGTATGCGAGATTGGTAGGAAGTTTAATGTATGCTCAAGTTTGCACGCGGCCTGATATTGCATTTTCAGTCGGTGTACTTTCTAGATATCAGTCTAATCCCGGGAATGATCATTGGGTTGCAGGCAAGAAAGTGTTGAGATATCTACAGAAAACTAAGGACTACATGTTGGTTTATAAAAGAATGGAAGACACAGAGCTAGAAGTGTTAGGTTTCACAGATTCAGATTATAGAGGTTGTGTTGACGATTTGAAATCGACTTCTGGTTATATTTTCATGTTAGCAGGAGGGGCAATTTCCTGGAGAAGTGTGAAGCAATCTCTGACAGCTACTTCAACTATGCAGGCTTAATATGTAGCTATTCAAGAGGCCACTGGTCAAGCTCTATGGCTTAGGAACTTCATTACTGAAGTGAAAATAGTTGACTCAATCGAGAGACCTTTGAAGCTTTTCTGCGACAACGCAGCTGCAGTTTTCTTTGCTAAAAACAATAGAAGATCAACAGCTTCAAGGAATATAGATGTGAAATACTTTGCTGTCAGGGAGAGTATTAGGAATGAGGAGATAGAGATCATTAAGATAGGAACTCTAGCTCAACTAGCAGACCCACTTACAAAAGCAATTGCAGTAGCACCCTATCAAGCACATGTTAAGAGGATGGGGGTTTTGGCAGGCTTTGATTCTGCTAACTAGTGGGAGTCTCTTAAAGGTTCTGTTTTTCCTTTTGGTTGATCTTATTAACTACATACTTACTCAATTTTAATTTGACAATTAGTATTAATTAAAGTTCTTCTCAGTATTCATTTATTCAAGTTCCTGATGTCATGTTGTCTGCACCTTCAATATGCTAGCTTGAATAATTAAGCTATTTCATGAACAGAGTATTTGCAGAAATACATACACATGATGATTAATTGAGAACTTGAAGCTTCATCATCAGTAAGCAATATTTTGTGTAAGGTTCTGTTTACAGAACCCTATATGTTGGACCTTTATGTGCTCATTCTATCTTCAGAGCATGCATCTGCATTTATTCATGTACAATTCATGACTCCTGTGATTTGTGATTGCTGTATCATGGTTGTGAGGTGCTGGTGTTTTGTTAAACACTTGTTTTCTCATGGTCTGGTATGGTTAATCTCATATTGACTGAGTTTGAGGTTAAACTTACTTGAATTTGTAACTTATCCAGCGCGCACTTCATGATTACTATATCTGGTTAAGTGGCATTCTTGTTGCTTTGAGCATTGATAGTCCAAGTGGGAGACTGTAAGATTTTATGGACTTATCAATCTCTATTAGGAATGCAACAACTTGCTTCTCTACTTGCAGAATAAGTAATTGGATTGAGTTGCATTATTTTGGCTTATTACCTCCTGCATTGAGGATACAATTATTGATCATTCATTGTATCGTAAGTAAACTGTTATGTACATGAACTAGGAAAGATAGGCCTATGACTATTGGGATTAGGAATGCCTTTATGGGAAGGTACCTATCTCAGTTGCCTATACAAAGAAGACATTGGTCCCTGCTCAAGCTATCAAGAAGTATACATTGTTCTTTACCCATTGAAGATTGCATAAAGGATAGCTCAGAGGAGAAACACCAAGAACGAACAACGAGATCAACCATGTCTGCACCAGGTTAGTTTGTGTTCTTAACTTGAGTACATTATACATATGCATACATGTAAGATTTAAACTTATAGTTGCACCCATCCCTCATCCTCATGTCGATGGAGATCCTTCATCTCTGTTGGGCGTGGGTCAGATTAGGTTCGTGCAATCCTTTGGGAGGATTATCGACGATGGTTTCTTGGTGGTTTAGAAGACCTTGTCAGGATTTGCAATCTCAAATCTGAGCATTTCTTCTCATAGCGACAAATCTTAGGCGGTGCACAAGTGGTCTGCTTCATGAATGATCTGGCTAGAGTCCACGTGATCGACGAGATTAAGGCTAGGGTTTGGGGCTGTGCACAGGTGATGGCCACGGAATCGGATCACCATGGTTTCAGGCTTCAAACTGTTGGTTTCCTATCCAGGTTCCAAATGGACTTAAGACACTTAGTGTAGGTCCTTATTTCAGGATTCGAGTAAACTCATGGGTCAAATTTCGGGTTAAAACTTGCTAGACATCTTGGATTGGACCCTGCGAGGATTTTTTCAGTTCAGTTTCGGGATAACTTCATGCTACAATTTGCCGGTGACAGTGGATGTCTGGGCGCCCAAAGCAGATTTACATGGGTGTAGGTGCACACTTGTCTTGTGGCAATTGGTGTGTTTCATGTTTGTGTCGGCTGTGGCACTTAGGAAAAACATTTTAATTTGGATCCATTTTAGGATCCAAGAGGCTTGTACATTGACATATGGATTCCAGTCCAATTTTGGATTTGGCACCCAGGCTTATGTTTTTTGTTTTTGAGAGCTCGTCTGCTAAGTCCAAGTTTCTGACACCCTTCATTGCATTCATTCTCTTAGGAGCCTCACCTCAGTCTGGTATTGAAAATTCTCTTTGGGTGTATCTCTCTAGTTACAGTTGCAATTATGATTACAGTTATGACTATCACCAAATTTACATTGCTCAAATAACATATGCAGTGCAGTTTGATGTTGTTCAGTATTTAGTCATGTCCTAGTTACTTTTCAGTATTTAGTGCATGGATGTGAAAAGACCGGATGACGTCCAATGGCGCTTCACCAGCTTCTATGGTCATCCTGAGATAGGGCAGCGTCATCTTTCTTGGGATTTGCTTCGTCTCTACGCGTAGTCCATCGGAGAAATAGATTGTCGTTGGTGATTTTAATGAGATCCTCAAGTTAGAAGAAAATTCGGGAGGTAGGTTACGTAGTCTTCCTCAGATAAATGCTTTTCGACAAGCTTTGTTGGATTGCAACCTTGCTAATATAGGGGTGGTTGGTGGTGCCTTTACATGGAGCGACTCGTCAACTAAAGGTTGATTGGATAGAGGAGTCTGTTCTCAAGCGTGGCTGTCGGCATTCTGATTCTCAAGGACTGTCAATCTGCACCCAGTAGATCTCATCATATTCTGTTGCTGCTGGAGGTCCGGAAGGAACAAACTGTGCATCATAGAGGTAGGAGGTGCTTCAAGTTTGAGGACATGTGGTGCTCTCATGTGTCTTTTTCACAGGCTATGGAAAATGTGTGGATGGTGCTCCAATGGTGCAACTAGGTCAGAAAATAAAGGATACAGGCAATTTTCTATTGGCTTGGGGTATAAATACATTTAAGGGTAGAAGAGTGGAATTGTAATCAGTTCGTACGAAGTTAGATGTCTTATTACAAAAACCATTCGATCCAAATGACCAAGATGAGAAGCTCCAACTCTCTCGCGCCTAAATGAACTGATGTCCATCGATGAAACTTTCTAGTGTAAGCGATCACGAGCTATTTGGCTTAAAGAAGGTGATAGGATCATGAATTCCACATTCTTCCAAAGACAGGCCTCAAGCCGTGAGCAAAAAAATAAGACCAAGGGTCTTCTTGAGCATAGAGGTGTTTGGCAAGATATTCCCAAAGGTATTGAAGATGTAGTGGCGAATTACTTTCAACATATTTTTGCTAGTCATGTGCCTGATACTGATGCGCAGGAGTTGGTGTTGCAAACCATTAGTAAAAGAGTTATAGAGAGCATGAATGAATCCTTACTAGTCCCGTATAGCTTGGAAGAGATCAAGAGAGCCTTGTTTCAAATGCATCATTCCAAAGCATCTGGATCGGACGAGATGTCTTCGTTTTCCTTCCATAAATATTGAGATCTTGTCGGCCCGAGGTGATGAGAAAAGTTGTTATATCTTTGTTGATGACTAGAGATCGAGATGCCCTATGATTTAAACTTTACTCATGTGGTGTTAATTCCGAAAGTGAAGGAAGTCAGAACATGACACAGCTGAGACCTGTTACTTTATGCATGCAATGCAGTGTACAAAATTGCTTTCCTGCCTGACATTATATCCCCATAGCAGAGTGCTTTTGTTCGAATAGTTTGATTTTGGATAACACTTTGGTGGCTTCAAAATTGGCTCATTATATGCATAAGCTGTGCAGGGGACAAGAAGGCTTTCTACCTCTCAAGTTAGACATAAGCAAGGTCTATGACATATTGGAGTTGGTTTTCTTGCAGAAATCATGCTTAAGATGAGTTTTGCTTCTCAATGGGTGGACTTAATTGTTAACGTTAGAACCGAAGGTTTTAGTTAACGTTAGGGAGAGAAATGTTAGTGTTAGCTTGACACGAGAAGTTTAGTGGTTCGCCTCCCGCCTTAGCGGAAGACTACGTCCACTTGAAAGCTTTAATTATGTATTTGGGCCTTGCGGCCCAATAGGATTACAAGAGATGTAATGGGATGGTGTTTAAGTGGGAAGAGGGGTCCCTTTTATAGGTAAGGTGATGTGCTCATATTTTCCTATATTTCTTTGCCTCTTAATCTGAGTATTTATGCTTAGTCCTCCTTATTTCGAGTCATTTATGTTGTTATAGTGTTTTTGTAGGTTTGTCTCATAAAGAGAAGAAAAGAAGCTAAAATGAGCTAACTAGGATTGAAAGGCAATGTGCAATCTGAGATTGCTGGGAATCTGCCTGTGCAGAACATCCAACTTCGGCGAATTACTGGGAGTTACCCAGATCGAATCAGACAATGAGCCTTATATGCATGGAAAGCTACGGATGTCTACTTTCTGTAGAATTTTACGGATCTCGTTTTCGATACTTCTGAAGAAAGTTATGATTATTTTAGTGGAGATAGGTCGGACAGGAAATCTGCTCGGGAATTTACAACCATTCGTGGAGAACTCAAGTTCCGTGGCACAAGATCATAAATCCTAATGTTTCAAGGAAGTTAATTCAGATGAGTATTCAATGATGAACTTATTCCTACTTCTACAAAAGATATTTCAAGGTTTTCCCATTCCAAATGAAGAAATGAATCTAAATCCAAGTTTTACAAGGAAACATGAAGCCAAAGATGAGCAGAAATCTTCCCTATATAAGGGAGCACGAATTTACATGAGAGGAGAGTCTCGGGAGCACATTGAAGACGCCTAAGGAGCAGAGACGACTCATCCATCTTCCCTTTCTTTTCCCCTTCCATTCTTTTTATGTTTTTCCTATGTTTTATTTAGTTATCTTTTGTTAAACTTTTTCTAGGGTTAGGATGATGCCCTATCATGATTGTTTATGTACTTTGATGTTTTATTGATGGATTTATAGTTTCTTTATGATGAATGCTTAATCACTATTTGAATTGATGCTTTATGTTTAAGTTCTTTGATTGATCACCTTAGGGCTTTGCATATAGTAATTGGAAGACAAGTTTGAAGCAGAGATGCAATATAATTTGATTAGCTTCTTGTGATTAAGTGTGGTAAATTACATTATTACTTGAGAAAGACTAATGGTTTGCTTGATTCCCTTGTTTTCTAAAGCGTAATGAGTCTTGCATGTTAAATTTATACCTGAGAATGATAAACTGCATAGTTAGGATATATGATCTTTACCCGAGAGGGAGAGAATCATACACTTAAGGAAAACTATGGTCTAAGTGCCGTACCTGGACTTAGATACGGGAATTATCATCAAAAGAAATAAAAGAATCTGTTAATTGCATCGAAACATAAATAGGATTGTTAGTGGTTGATTTAGAAACCCTAGGTTTTATCATTATTTGTTTATTTGTTTGTTTCTTTAAGTTGATTTAGAAACCCTAGGTTTTATAATTGCACACTATACTTGAAAGCTTTAATTATGTATTTGGGCCTTGCGGCCCAATAGGATTACAAGAGATGTAATGGGATGGTGTTTAAGTGGGAGGAGGGGTCCCTTTTATAGGTAAGGGAACCCCTCTCCTTTACATTTTCTTCTATGTGGATTGTGGGATGCTAAAACCACTATTCTAGTCTTGGAAAGCATGTTTGTTAAGGTAACTTGACAAGGCCGAGAAGGTTGCTTCCTGGCGAGGTCTTGGCCGCTTCTGACTGCCACGGGGTAGGTTAGATGTCGGGTTACTGGATGTATATCATGGTTGGGACCCACCACGGCTTGCGGACCCATAGAGAGGGTGTTACTTATGCTTGGTGATGTAGTAAATCCTTCATATTGTTGGAGGTATGTACATTAATCATGTTTTGTCTCTCAACAGTGAGGTTTTCTTTTTTGATAAATGGAGTTCCAAGAGGTTTTGTCACTCCTCAGTCAGGTTTGCGTCAAGGCAATCCAATCTCTCCTTACTTATTCCTACTATATGCTGAAGGTCTGTTATCTCTTATCTCTCATTTTGTGGCTAATGGTCAATGCATGGCAAGGTTTACAAATATGTGATGGGGCTCCTGTTATTAGTCATCTGCTTTTTGCATATGACAGTATGATTTATTCTTATGCTTCTCCACAAGAGTGTGTGCAGATCCGGAACTTACTAAATATCTATGAAAGGGCCTCGGGTCAACAAATCAATTTGCAGAAGAGTAACGTGTTATTGAGTGGAAGTGCTCTACTCATTTGAGACAAAGTTTGGGAGATGATCTTGGGGTTCAGATGGTGGACAAGCACGAGAAAATTTGGGAATTCCTACTTTGGTAGAGAGATTGAAGGTTGAGACCTTTGCCTACATAAAAGATAATTTGCCTAAAAAGCTCACAGGTTGGTAGTCCAAATTACTAAGTGCTGCTAGTCGAGAGATCTTGATTAATGTCTTGGCCCAGGTTATGCCACTCTACACCATGAACTGTTACCTGCTACCTCAGAACTTAATCCATGATCTTCACCAACTTTGTGCCCAATCCTAGTGGGGCAACACGTACAGATGAGAAAAAAGTGATGCATTGGAGGGCTTGGGATGATTTATGCAAACCCAAGTCTATGGGCGGGATTGGGTTTTCGGCATTTGTTTGCCTTTAACTTAGCCATGTTAGCCAAGCAAGGTTGGCATCTGATTCTGTTGATACTCGTTATGCGCTGAGTAGAAACACTACAAGTACTCACCATTACACCAGGCAGGCCTCACATTACCAACTTTGGTAGTCCACATTCAGGCCCACATGGGAAACAAAAAGGTGACAAGCCCAAACCTACACTATATATACATGCATCTCCTCTCATTCAAGGTAAGGAAACCATTCTCCCATTACTCCTACTTTGTCTACATTCTTATATATATCTAACTTAGGCATCAGAGAATCGAAGACTGGCAACCCTAACCTTCCCTCTGACTACCGTTCATGGTTGACAGTTATGGAACTCGAAGATGGTTGCTCTCATGGTCTCGGTTCCCCTCAGAACCACACATATTCAAAATCCGGAGTCACTCATAAGCATCATTTTGAAAGCTGTGTACTTTCCTCACTACAACTTTTTGGGAAGCGGAGTTGGGCTCTACTCCTTCTTATGCATAGTGTTAGGGGCCGCACTTGTAATGCCGCAAGCAACCTTGTCCAGGGTCATTAGTTAAGCCTTTGGTTGGTTTGCTTGCGTGCTAGGGTTGTTTTGGTAATTTACAAATTATGTAATTTATTTTATTTAGCAATTAGTCTCCTCGGCCTTTTTCATGTTTCCTCCTGCCAGGTTCATGTAAGGCCGATATGCTCTATAGGGAGGGGTTCCTAGTCGGCATAGTTTGGACTACGGAACTAGTATAGGTAAGCACATGTACTTTTGCCTCCCTTACCGTCTTACCATCAATAAAAGAGGAATTATTCAATCATCTGTGCCCCGTGAGATTGCTCTTTGATCTTTCCTTTCGATTATTCATTGTTCTTCGTGGTTGCCCCAACATTCATATAATTGTGTTCTTGCTTGTCACTAGCACTATTTTAATATCGTGTGGCTTTCATTGTTCCTTGCAAGGTACTCACTTGGCTGACTTGCTTGCTAGCAAGTGCCGCACGGTCCGCTTTGCTCATTGCAAAGTTCGGCCCGTGACAGTTGGTATCAGAGCCAACTCGGCTCAAGAAGCTCACTACGATGACGGGGAAGATGACAAACCAACAAAATTTCGATTGGTATGACCAACAACTCGGAGAACTTGCGGGAGTGCCGGATAGGTTGATTGATATCACTAATGTGTTGGACCGCGTCGACCTAGATGAGTTGGTGGCGCGGATGATAGAGGTGGAGAGCCTGAAGGACCGAGTTGTGGTCCTTGAAAATTGTAAAGCTCGAGGTAGCAGAAGGGAGAAAAATGAGGAAGAAGCTCCTGTTCCGAACGAGCAAATGGGGGCGATGAGTGATGCCCTTGACACACTCCAGGTGGCAGTGGACAATATGGCAGAAGATGTCCGAGTCACCATTGATGCTTTTAGAAACGAGCTGGTGGAGATGAATACCATGCTCAACCTAACCATCCGTGCGATGGGAAACCAACCTGTGACGGACTACAGGAAGGTAAAGATACCAGAACCTCAAGCTTTTGGAGGGGCGCGAGATGCCAAGGAGCTTGAGAATTACTTATTTGATATGGAGCAATACTTCCGAGCAGTGAAGCCAGACTCGGAAGAGGTGAAGGTGAACATGGCGACAATGTATTTGTCAGGAGATGCTAAACTATGGTGGAGGACCAAGTATAATGACATACAAAGAGGGGTATGCACCATTGACACCTGGGAGGATCTTAAGAAGGAGCTCAAAGCTCAATTCTTCCCCGAGAATGTGGAGTACATTGCTAGAAGGCAACTAAGGGAGCTCAAGCACACCAACAACATCCGAGACTTTGTAAACAAGTTCTCGGTGCTCATGCTTGACATCCCGGACATGTCAGAGAAGGATCGGCTTGTTTATTTCCTGGAAGGCTTAAAGCCATGGGCGAGGACCGAACTTCAGCGGCAGAGAGTCCAAGATTTGGCCTCCGCACAGGCTGCTGCTGAAAGGTTGACGGACTACACATTCGAAGAGAACTCTACTAAGAAGACTCAGCCGTTTTCGAATGTGAATGTCAACAGAAATGTAAGGCCTGGACCGAGTAGAAGTGGGGGAGCGGAGTCCAAGTTTTCCAACTCAGGAGGAGGGGACAGGAGAGTAGTGAATGCGAGGGACACGGCAACGTCCAAGCCTGTTGCCTCTACAGGGGTCTTCACCCCTCGACCCTTTAATCCCTCAGGCTATGCTCCAAAGCCACTAGCATGCTTCTTATGCAGAGGACCGCATAGAGTGAATGAGTGCCCTCATAAGACCGCCCTCTCTGCCCTACAGGCTCATATTCACTCGAAAGAAATGGAAGATCAGCAAGAGCCAGAGGAGGAACCTGGTCACATGGGAGCTCTGAGATTCTTGGGTGCGGTGGAGAAGCGACCACAATCACCTAAGAAGTCCCAAGCTAAAGGCTTGATGTTCATAGATGGTAATATTAATGGAAAGGTAGCCAAGAGCGTGATGGTTGACACAGGGGCCACTCACAACTTTGCGTCAGAACCTGAAGCACGGAGGTTGGGGCTGAAGTTGGAGAAGGATGTTGGCTGCATGAAAGCTGTGAACTCTAAGGCCTCACCTACAACTGGACTATCTCGAGGGGTATCACTCAAGTTGGGTCACTGGCAAGGGAAGACTGACCTCGTAGTTGTCCAGATGGAATACTTTGATGTCATATTGGGGATGGAGTTCTTGTTGGCGAACAAAGCTATTCCCATTCCTAGTGCCCAACACTTACTTATTATGGGAGAAAGGCCGTGTGTGGTTCCGGCAAGAATCGAGCAACCAAGTGAACCCCGTCTCTTGTCCGCCCTCCAGTTCAAGAAAGGCGTGAAGCGTCATGAGCCTACCTATGTAGCAGTTCCTTTGATAAAGGAAGAGATTAAAGGAGAAGTGATTCCGAAGGAGATTGAAGGGGTATTGGAGAGCTATGTAGATGTGATGCCTCCTGAACTTCCCAAAGAATTACCCCCAAGGAGGAGTGTGGACCATGAGATCGAACTGCTTCCGGGGGCCAAACCACCTGCAAAGGCACCTTACAGAATGGCCCCCCCAGAACTGGCGGAACTTCGAAAGCAGCTCGAAGACCTGCTCAAGGCGGGATTCATTAGGCCATCTAAAGCCCCCTTTGGTGCACCTGTGCTGTTTCAAAGGAAGCACGATGGAAGTTGGAGACTGTGTGTGGACTATCGGGCTCTCAACAAAGTCACGATGCGCAACAAGTACCCGATCCCTCTTATTGCAGATCTGTTTGACCAACTCAGTGGTGCCAAATATTTCACAAAGCTAGACCTCCACTCGGGGTACTATCAAGTTCGCATTGCAGAAGGAGATGAACCCAAGACAACGTGCGTCACCCGTTATGGCGCCTTTGAGTTCCTGGTGATGCCGTTCGGGTTGACCAATGCGCCAGCCACATTCTGCACTTTGATGAACCAAGTCTTCCACGAGTACTTAGATAAGTTCGTGGTAGTGTACCTGGATGACATAGTGGTGTACAGCTCTACCCTAGAAGAACACGTAGAGCACCTGAAGTTGGTGTACCAACGGTTGCGGGACAACCAGTTGTATGTCAAGCGCAAAAAGTGCTCCTTCGCGCAAGTGACCATCAAGTTTCTAGGTCACATTATTGAAAGGGGTCAAATCAGGATGGATATGGAGAAAGTAGAAGCCATAAAGGAGTGGAGAAACCCCAAGAATGTGAAAGAGCTACGTTCTTTTCTTGGGCTGGCCAATTACTACCGACGTTTCATTGAGAATTACTCAAAGAAGACGACCCCCTTAACTGAACTCTTGAAGAAAGGAGTGACATGGGACTGGAGTAGTAATTGTGAGAAGGCCTTTCAAGATTTGAAGAAGGCTGTGATGGAAGATCCGGTCCTTGCCTTACCCGACCTGAACCAGCCATTTGAAGTCCAGACAGATGCGTCTGACTTCGCCTTAGGAGGAGTCCTGCTGCAACAAGGGCACCCTGTTGCGTATGAAAGTCATAAACTCTCGGAAGCTGATAGGAGGTACGCGGCTCAGGAGAAGGAGTTGCTAGCCGTAATTCACTGTTTGAGGATGTGGCGACACTATTTGCTGGGGTCAAAGTTCCTTGTGAAGACAGACAATTCAGCCGTCAGCCACTTCCTGACCCAGCCGAAGTTAACTCCAAAGCAAGCTCGATGGCAAGAGTTTCTCGCTGAGTTCGACTTCCATTTCGAACACAAGGCTGGGCACACAAACCAAGTTGCTGATGCTCTAAGTCGCAAGGCTGACCTTGCCACCCTCAAGGTGTTGGCCACTTTGTCGAGCAGCATCATTGCCACAGACATCAAGCAACGTATCAAGGAGAGTCTGGAGAAGGATTCCGTGGCGCAATCCCTCATGAAAATGGTGAAGGAAGGGAAGAGCCGTCGGTTTTGGATGGAGGATGGCATATTGATGGCCAAAGGAGGACGAGTGTTTGTTCCGCGAGCTGACGGACTGCGAAGAATGCTTATGAGGGAGTGTCACGACACCCTGTGGGCAGGTCACCCTGGATGGCAGAGGACCCATGCACTCCTCAAGCAGGGTTACTACTGGCCCCAGATGCGAGACGATGTCACGGAATACACCAAGACTTGCCTGACAGGCCAGCAAGACAAGATTGAGCGCCAAAAGACTCCAGGGCTGTTGGAACCACTGTCTATTCCTGCTCGCCCGTGGGAGAGTGTCTCCCTTAACTTTATTACTAACCTCCCGAAGGTGGGAGACTTATCAGGCATCCTGGTTGTGGTTGACAGGTTTTCAAAGTATGCCACCTTTGTGCCAACCCCAAAGTACTGTTCGGCGGAAGACACAGTAAGCCTCTTCTTCAAGCATGTGGTAAAGTATTGGGGTGTGCCTCAGAACATAGTCAGCGATCGAGACACTAGGTTCACGGGAACATTCTGGACCGAGCTATTCAAGTTGCTCGGGTCTGAGCTCAACATATCTTCAAGTTATCACCCACAGACTGATGGGCAAACAGAAAGGTTCAAAGGGATGTTGGAGGAGTACTTGCGCCATTTCGTTCATGCCAACCAACAGAATTGGGCGCAATTGCTCGATGTTGCACAATTTTGTTTCAACTCGAAGAAGAGCTCATCCACCAACAAGAGTGCTTTTGAAATTGTCACTGGCCAACAGCCTCTCTTGCCGCATACGGTGCAAGAAGTCTACAAAGGGGCGAATCCGCGTGCTTTCAACTTCACAAAAGAGTGGAAGACTAATGCCGAGATCGCTCAAGCCTATCTAGAGAAAGCGGCGGGGAGAATGAAGAAGTGGGCAGATCAAGGCCGCAAGCCCAGGGAGTTTCAGGCAGGGGACATGGTCCTTGTCAAGCTGCTTCCGGAACAACTTAGGTTCCTGCGCTCCAGAGACAAACGACTATTCAGGAAGTATGAAGGACCGCTCCCCATCATTGCTAAAGTGGGGAAGTGCTCCTACAAAGTCGATATTCCCGCCTGGATGAGAGTTCACCCCGTCTTCCACGTCAGCAACCTCAAGCCGCACCAGCCAGACTGTGAAGATCAAGCACGCAGCCAGCCTGTTCGGGAGCACGTCGACATCAGACCACCAAAGCCGAAAGAAGTGGAGGAGATCCTAGCAGAGAGAGTGATCCGAGTGTCAAGGCGCCCATGCCAGCAGTTCCTGGTCAAGTGGAAGGGTCTTGGAGATGAAGAAACCAGTTGGGAGAATGCTGACGTCCTGAAGAAGAAGTTCCAGCAGAAGATTGAAGACTTCAAGATCAAGGTAGTCGTCGAGAGCGCCGACAGCTTAAGTGGGGGAGGATGTTAGGGGCCGCACTTGTAATGCCGCAAGCAACCTTGTCCAGGGTCATTAGTTAAGCCTTTGGTTGGTTTGCTTGCGTGCTAGGGTTGTTTTGGTAATTTACAAATTATGTAATTTATTTTATTTAGCAATTAGTCTCCTCGGCCTTTTTCATGTTTCCTCCTGCCAGGTTCATGTAAGGCCGATATGCTCTATAGGGAGGGGTTCCTAGTCGGCATAGTTTGGACTGCGGAACTAGTATAGGTAAGCACATGTACTTTTTCCTCCCTTACCGTCTTACCATCAATAAAAGAGGAATTATTCAATCATCTGTGCCCTGTGAGATTGCTCTTTGATCTTTCCTTTCGATTATTCATTGTTCTTCGTGGTTGCCCCAACATTCATATAATTGTGTTCTTGCTTGTCACTAGCACTATTTTAATATCGTGTGGCTTTCATTGTTCCTTGCAAGGTACTCACTTGGCTGACTTGCTTGCTAGCAAGTGCCGCACGGTCCGCTTTGCGCATTGCAAAGTTCGGCCCGTGACACATAGCATAGCATCCTGCATGGTGAAGACATATTGCAAGCTGGTATTCAGAAGCATATTGGCAATGGAAGGCGTACTAACATTTGGAAGGATGATCCTTGGTAGTTGGGAAAGGATCTGTATCAGTTTTATACACCTCGTGTAAAAATGGTGTCCGATCTTCTTCTAAGCCTGGGTATGTGGAATCATTCTCTGCTCTTTGAAATCTTTCCTTCACATATTGTCCAAAAAATCTTGGTTATCCCTCTTAGTTCTTGAGATCATTAGGATCGGTGGATATGGAGTAGAGACAAAAAAGGTATCTTCACTGTTAAGTCTGCTTACTATATAGCTTGATGACGAGTGTTGGAGGAGTCTTCAAATAATCCAAACCCTATTACTGAGCTATTGAACCAGATTTGGAGTGCTCCGGTGCCTGGGAAGTTGAAGATTTATGTGGAAGTCTACTTCTAATATTCTTCCTACACGAAGTCAACTTAGTGAAAGGGGTATTGATATAGATACCAAATGCATGTCCATTATGTGAAGAAGAAGTTGAATCACCTTTGCCCATCAGTCTGTGGGTTATAACTTGAAGATATGTTGAGCTCGGAACCAAGCAGCTTGAATAGCTCGGTCCAAAAGGTACCTGTGAACCTAGTGTCATGATCACTGACAATGTTCTTTAGCACGCCCCAATTAATACTTCACAACACGCTTAAAGAAGAGGCTTGTTGTATCTTTTGACGAGCAATACTTTGGGGTTGGCACAAAGGTGGCATACTTCGAAAACCTGTCAACTACAACAAGGATGCCTGATAAGTCTCCCACCTTTGGGAGGTTAGTAATAAAGTCAAGGGAGACACTCTCCCACTAGTGAGTCAGAATAGACAATGGTTCCAACAGCCCTGGAGCCTTCTATTGCTCGATCTTGTCCTGCTGACAGGTTAAGTAGGTCTTGGTGTACTCAGTGACATCGTCCCTCATATGGGGCCAATAGTAACCCTGCTTGAGAAGTGTGTGGGTTCTCTGCCATCCAGGGTGACCTGCCCACAAGCTGTCATGACACTCCCTCATGAGCATCCTTCATAGCCCATCAGCTCACGAAACAAATACTCGTCCTCCTTTGGCCATCAATATGCCATCCTTCATCCAAAACCAACGGCTCTTCCCTTCCTTCACCATTTTTATGAGGGATTATGCCATGGGGCCTTTCTCCAAACTCTCATTGATACATTGCTTGATGTCAATGGCAGTGACACTGCTCGACAAAGAGGCCAACACCTTGAGGGTGCCAAGGTCGGCTTTGCGGCTTAAGGCATCAGCATCTTGATTAGTGCGACCAGCCTTATGTTCGAACTAGAAGTCGAATTCTGTGAGAAACTCTTGCCATCGAGCTTGCTTCGGAGTTAACTTTGGCTGAGTCAAGAAATGGTTGACGGCAGAATTGTCTGTCTTCACATGGAACTTTGACCCCAACAGATAGTGTCTCCAAGTCCTCAAACAGTGAATTACGGCTAGTAGCTCCTTCTCTTGAGCTGTGTACTTCCTCTCAACCTCCGAAAGTTTGTGACTTTCATAAGCAACAGGATGCCCCCGTTGTAATAGAACTCCTCCTAAGGCGAAGTCAGAAGCATCTGTCTGGACTTCAAGGTTGATTCAGGTCGAGTAAGGCAAGGACCGGATCTTCTATCGCAGCCTTCTTCAAATCTTGAAAGGCCCTCTCACAATCACTACTCCAGTCCCATGTTACTCCCTTCTTCAATAGCTCAGTTAAGGGGGTTGTCTTCTTTGAGTAGCTCTCAATGAAACGTCGATAGTAATTGGCCAGCCCAAGAAAAGAGAGCAACTCTCTCACATTCTTGGGGTTTTGCCACACCTTTATGGCTTCTACTTTCTCCATGTCCATCTTGATTCGACCTCTTTCAATAATGTGACCCAGAAACTTGATGGTCGCTTGCATGAAGAAGCACTTCTCGCGCTTGACATACAGTTAATTATCTCGTAATTGTTGGAATACTAGCTTTAAATGTTCTATATGTTCTTCCAAAGTAGAGTTGTACACCACAATGTCATCTAGATACACCATCATAAACTTGTCCAAGTAATCATGGAAGACTTGGTTCATCAAATTGCAGAAGGTCGCTGGCGCGTTGGTCAACCCGAACGGCATTACCAAGAACTCGAAGGCACCGTAACGAGTGACGCACACGGTCTTGGGCTCATCCCCTTCCGCAATGCGAACTTGATAGTACCCCGAGCGGAGGACAAGCTTGGTGAAGTACTTGGCACCACTAAGTTGATCAAACAAATCCGCTATCAGGGGAATCGGGTACTTGTTGCGCACTGTGACTTTGTTAAGGGGCCAATAGTCCACACATAATCTCCAGCTTCCATCATGTTTCTTTTGGAACTGCACTAGCACATCGAATGGGGCTTTGGATGGCCTAATGAACCCTGCCTTGAGTAGGTCTTCGTGTTGTTTCCTAACTTCTGCCAATTCAAGAGCAGCTATTCTATAAGGTGCTCTTGCAGGTGGTTTGGCTCTTGGAAGCAGTTCGATCTCGTGGTCTACACTCCTTAGAGGTAGCACATTGGGAAGTTCGGGTCGCATCACATCTGTATAACTCTTCAATACCGCCTCGATTTCCCTCGGAACCACTTCCCTCTTGCTCTCATCCTTCACCAGAGGAACTGCTACATATATGTGGTCTCATGGCGCTTCACGCCTTTCTTAAACTGGAGGGCAGACAAAAGATGGGGTTCATTGGGTTGCTCGATTCTTGCTGAAACCACACACGACCCTTCTCCCATAACGAGAAAGTGTTGGGCATTAGGAATGGGGATAGCTTTGTTTGCCAACATGAACTCCATCCCCAATATGACATCATCAAAGTCATCCATCTGGACAACTACAAGGTCGACCTTTCCCTCCAAATGACCCAACTTGTGCGGTACCCCTCGGGATAGTCTAATTGTGGGCGAGGCCTTGGAGTTCACAGCTTTCATGCAGCCAACATCCTTCTCCAACTTCAACCCCAACCTTCGTGCTTCAGTCTCTGACACGAAGTTGTAAGTGGCCCGTGTGTCAATCATCACACTCTTGGCAACCTTCCCATTAATACAACCATTCAAAAACATCAAGCCCTTGGCCTGGTCCTTCTTGGGTGATTGTGGTTGTTTCTCCACTGCACCTTGGTAGAGGTGGCAAACGGGCCGCTAAGCACGAGCACGGCACGGGCCTGGCACGACCCAAACACGTTAGAATAACGGGTCGGGTTGGGCCTAGGAATATTAGCCCATTGGCCCGACCCGGCCCGAGCACGACATATTTGGGCCGGCCCGTTTCAAACACAAACACAAAATTTCATTTTGTTTTTAAAAATATTAAAAAATCACAATGATGAGATTTGAATATTAGACCTCCTTATTTAAAATCTCATGACAATTCCACCAATGCTATTTCTTTTATGTTGTCAAAATAGTGAAAAAAAAAAAAACATTATATCCTTGTTTTGACATAAAGTATTTTTTCTAAATGTTAAATATATGTTTATGAATAAAGACTAATCTCATAATAATACAACTATAGAATGAAGGAAAGAATAATATGATACTAAATCTTCATTATATTAATAAAGATTAATCTCACAATAATATACTAAAAGCAATATATTTTGAGTTATTTTTTCTTTCTTGTAGTGGAATATAAAAAATTATTAGAAAACTAATCTTAAAAAGCTAAGATTGAGAAAAACATTGTAGAACTTAATTTATTTGAATTTTCTAAATAGTTAAATAAAATTATTTTTTATTTATTCAAATTAAGATTTTAAAATCGTGTTTTATAGTGGGTAGGCACGAGCACGGCCCGGCACGATATGGGCTCGGGCCATGGGCCGGACCGGGCTTAATGTTTAAGTAAATGGGCCGGCACGATAATAAATGGGCCGGCCCAAGCACGGCACGAAGCACGACTAGGCCCGCTTAAAATGGGCCGAGCCTGGCCGGGCCGGCCCGTTTGCCACCTCTACACCCAGGAATCTCAAAGCTCCCATGTGACCAGGTTCTTCCTCTGACTCCTGTTGGTCTTCCGTTTCCTTCGATTGAATGTGGGCCTGTAGGGCAGATAGGGCTGTCTGGTGAGGGCACTCATTCACTCTATGAGGTCCTCGGCATAAGAAGCAAGTTATTGGCTTTGGAGCGTAGCCCTAAAAATTAAAGGGTCGAGGGGTGAAGACCCTTGTCCAGGCACCAGGCTTGGAAGTTTTTGTGTCCCTCACATTAGTTGTCCTCATATCCCCTCCTCCTGAGTTGGAGAATTTGGACTCCGCTCCCCCATTTCTACTCGGGCCAGGCCTCATGGTTCTGTTGGTATTCGTGTTCAAAAAGGACTGAGTGTTCCTGGTAGAGTTCTCTTCGAATGTGTAATATGTCAACCTTTCAGCAGCAGCTTGAGCGGAGGCTAAATCTTAGACCCTCTGCCGTTGAAGCTCTGTCCTTGCCCATGGTTTTGAGCCCTCGAGGAAATAGAACAACCGATCCTTCTCTGACATGTCTAGGATATCGAGCATGAGCACAGAGAACCTGTTCACAAAATCTCTGATGTTGTTAGTGTGCTTGAGCTCTCTTAGTTTCCGTCTGGCAATGTATTCGACATTCTCGGGAAAGAATTAGGCTTTGAGTTCTTTCTTTAGATCTTCCCATGTATCAATAGTGCATACTCCTCTTTGGATGTCATTGTATTTGGTTCTCCACCACAATTTAGCATCTCCTGACAACTACATTTTCACCATGTTCACCTTCACCTCTTCTGAGTCCGGCTTCACTGCTTGGAAGTATTGCTCCATATCAAATAGGTAATTCTCAAGCTCCTTGGCGTAACGTGCCCCTCTAAAAGCTTGAGGTTCTGGTATCTTTACCTTCCTGTAGTCCGTCACAGGTTGGTTTCCCATCGCACGGATGGTCAGGTTGAGCTTGGTATTCATCTCCACCAGCTCGTTTGTGAAAGCATCAATGGTGGCTCAGACATCTTTCGCCATATTGTCCACTGTCACCTGGAGTGTATCAAGGGCATCACTCATCGCTCCCATTTGCTCGTTCGGAATGGGAGCTTCTTCTTCAGTTCTCTCCCTTCCACTTCCTCGAGCGTTTAATTTCTCAAGGGCCACAACTCGATCCTTCAAGCTTTCCATCTCAGTCACCCTCGTCGCCAAACCATCTAGGTCGACGCGGTCTAGTATGGCAGTAATGTCAATCAATCTGTCAGGCACCCCCTCAAGTTCTCTGAGTTATTGGTCATACCAATCGAATCGTTGTTGGTTTGTCATTTTACCAGTCATCGCAGTGAGTGTCTTGAGCCGAGTTGGCTCTTATACCAACTGTCATGGGCCGAACTTTGCAATGCGCAAAGAGGACCATGCGTCACTTGCTAGCAAGCAAGTCAGCCAAGTCAGTACCTATATTAGTTCCGTAGTCCAAACTATGCTGAATAGGAACCCCTCTCTAAAGAGCATATCGGGCTTAAATGGCCAAGGCGGTGGGAAACATGCACTTGGCTAAGAAGACTAAATGCTAAACAAAATAAATTACATAAGTTGTAAATCACCAAAACACCTGAAGCACACAAGCAACCAACCAAATGCTTAAAATGACCCTGGACAAGGTTGCTTGCGGCATTACAAGTGCGGCCCCTAACACTTAGGAAGCCAAGCATGATTTATTTTCTATGAATTTCTTCAGTATACCTCCTCTATGTGTGGAGGGGTTTATATATTTCAACTGTAATGACCCTTAAGTCAATGAAATGATTCATTTCCCTAAAAAAATAAAACTGAAATTTATTTTTAATGTTTTAAATTGATGGTTAAGTACTATTTTGTTTCATTTAAGTAGTTATGCTTGGAATCAACTCCAACACGCTTGACATTTCTTTTAGTTATAATGTTATTTTAATTGACAGGAATAATGTGTTCAATTTCACCTCGCTTTAAACTTTATGCTTTCTACCGACTCTAATCATTTTAAAGTTTTTGATTTTTAAATAAATTATCTTGCGTCTATTTAGGATAGGAGTTGAGCATTCTTAACTTATATTTTGATCTAAAGGTTCGCGACATTGTAACGTGACTAATTTAAAGAGATGCAAATAGAGACGTTACAAAAAGAAGTGTGTGTATATACACACTGAATATATTTTATTTTTTTAACGAAATATATAGACAGTACTTTGAAGATGGGTATATCTTAGAAGATAAAACACCGACAAATGGTGCGGTCACCAATACACATGCACTCCAAGTCTATACTTCTTGATCTCAGTTACCAAATCAACATTGTCTTTATATACTTGCTTCACCGTCCTCCCCAACTCTTCTTTATTACCGTACGTTTCTGCTGGTGCGCCTTGGCTAGCTAGAATTCATTAACAAACCAGTATACTTCGATTTCTTCAACAAGAACATTGAGCTAGCTAGCTACCGCACCTAACTAAATCATATGGCTACGGCAAATTCGATATCGATTTCGATGGTACCTTTCTCATCTACTATCACTACTTTCCTTCTGATCATGCTAGTCATGCATTCAGCTACTGTTACAGTAGCCATGGAATCGTCCACAGATAGTACTAATTCCACTGCAATAGTACTAGAATCCAAAGACCAAACAACCAGCTGCACAATGTGTGACGAGTGCCCCAACCCGTGCCCTGTGCCATCATCACCACCCCCACCACCACCAGTTGTTGAATGCCCGCCACCACCATCACTGCCACCGCCATCACCACCTGTTGTTGAATGCCCGCCACCACCATCACCACCTGTTGTTGAATGCCCGCCACCACCATCACCAGCACCACTTCCGGTTCTCCCTGAATGTCCACCACCACCACCACCACCTGCGTCCCCTTGTCAAGAAACTTGCTCGTACTCTCCTCCAGGTGTGCCAGCATTAATCCCGAATCGTCCACCACGTCAACCATATGTACCTAATCCTGGCAATATAAATTCAATATTCCCCCCAAACGTTAATCCCGTATATTATTACAATCCGCCAAAACCTTATTTCTCTAAATCCGTTGATTTGAAAATGCAGTACTCCACGACCGTTACCTCTATCTTTGTCTTCTTTAGCACTAGTTTCCTAATTATTTGCTTCTTCTAGCCAGCTAACTAGCTCTAATTCGATCAGTCCATCTCTCCAGTCCAGGTAATCGTTATTTCACGGCTGATTGACCGACCGAGATGCATATTTATGTCTGCACGACTCTGTTTTCACTAAATGTATTCTGTGATTCTTTGAAGTAGTAGTCAGATTGATCTCTATGCATGCTGCATGGTGCAGACCCCTTTGGGATGGACTCATGTATCTGGCAAAAGAAGAGAATGAATAAGGCCTCGCTCCCAGCTAGCTAGCTTCATGGCCGGTGTAATTCCATTAAATTATGTTGGTGCTTGCTCTTCGTACGCAACTTTCTATTTTAATGTTAATTGTTGTAGCATAAAAAAATAAATTAAATTTAACTTCTTTGTGTAATAAGAGCTAAATTCTTAAAACAATAGTTCAAGTGATGTAGTTTTTTCTTTATTTTCTGCTTCTTATAGATTCCTACAGTGGTGCTTAACGTTCATCTAGTCAGTAATTGAGCAAATAAATTATGTTTAACCACATTTGGATGTAAATTCAGTGGTTGAAATGATTATTTTTAAGTTAAGGTAATTTGTTTTCTACAATTAGATTCACATCCAATGTAGTTAAGTATAATTTTCTTGATCAGTTATTGACTATTTGAACATTATTATAGATTCCTAATATTCGTTTGAAAATTTTAGCTCAATTTGCCGTGGTATCATCATATTTCAATCACATAACTTAAAATTTATAATATTATTAGTCCTATTATAAGATTGCAGACTATTTTCTCTAACATTCTTCACATATATTTTGCCGTGAAACATATAACTGATACAATTTATAGATCCGTAGATTTTTCAATATCAAACCCTAAAATTAATAAATTTTTGTTGGCAATGTAAACTAACATTTCTTCATTATGGAACCATTCTAGAAGATCGGTTCACGTATCTACCCAGCTTGGTAATTCATTCACCTAGCTATATATATTATGTTGCTCGTCTTATATAGGTTAACTAGCGAGCCCTAGGTCGATGCCATTTCTTCCATCTTACTTGTAACTATAGTACTTGATGGATGGTGATAAATTAAATAAGAGAGAATCTTGCATGGGGCGGACCGCACGGACAGGTGGTGGGGAAGACCAATCACTGTCCAGCAGGAGGGTATTTTAGGTATTGCACTTTAGAGAGCAGGGACAGTTTCAGAAGAGATGAAAAATTTTCTTTCTTCTAATTACGGCCACGTGGTGGGGAAACCCCCAACTAAGAATTTCTCATTAAATAAAATAGAAACCATGAGGCGTAAGTACGCGATCCAATGCCACCACGAAAGCTACAGGCTACAACAGCTAACATGTAGCTGACCTAAGCTAGCTAGCAATGCACATTAAATGGTCGATTTGTCATGCACTGGTAATTGGACAAATCTCCATCAGTCCATGTCAATCTGTGGTCACTCAAATAATGATTCCTCCCTTCCAGCGCGCGGAAGCATCTTGCTTCAGACCACATGCGGTCCCCAAATGACAAAACCTAGCTAGCTAGAAACGATCGACGATGATCGATTTTTGTCGCAACCATTGGATATGATGTCCCAAAAGAAAGCCAAGTTGACATTGGCCTTCCACCACGTAATTCTATCGATGGAACGTTGAAAGTTTGAAACCGTTTAAACTTTTATTTTTGGGTAACATGAAACTATTCATACTTGCAATCTCCTTGTTATGGTTAGAGTATTTTTTTTTCCAAGAAAATTAAATAAAAGTTAGCTGTTTAATTACTAGTATTCTCATTACAGGTAGTTTGTTTTCATGTTTTAGACTTTTAGTCATGGATAAACTAGGGACTTCTTAATTACTGAAGTTGATTATTGTAAGGGTTTTTTGCACCAACAGTGTCTGGACACTTTGAGGACTGACAATATGATACCCGAACTTACAAAGTTATCAATGTGATACCCGGACTCATTTTTTCTTATCAACGTCGTACCTCCGTCCATTTTCTGTTACGGTGCCGTTAATTCCAGCACGTCTAACGCACGTGAGGCACTAAATGAGGATAAAAAGACTGATTTTCCCTAATTGTAGGGTTATATATGACATTTTAAATATATATATATATATATATATTTTACTCTCTTCACCTCTCGTCTTCTTCGGAGTTTCTGGGTTTCTTAGACAAATGTCAAAAACTGAAACTGTTAAAAATGAAGCGGAAGAGGAAGGCGATGTGGCCATGGTGGGTTTGAAGGTGACTTGAGATCTGGAGAGGTGTTGGCGTCCAATTGGAGCTTAGACGACGGCATCGTCCTCTTCGCGCTCAGCCTCCACACCATGGTGGTGCTTGTGCTCACGCGCGTGGGGCAGAATGTATTAGTCTCTCTGGTTGTTTCGGGTCACAGAACACTTGATTTCGATGAAGAGACTGTTGTTGAGGCGTTTGAGATCACATACCAGAATTGCTCATCTTTTCTTTCCTTTCTTATCAAGTCTGGGTTCAAGAACATTAGAAAATTTGCTTCAAAATTTCTTTTTCTTTTCTGTTTGGTCTGGGTTCCAAAACATGAAAAATTGCTGGACTCGTTTTTTTTTTTTTTGCTTGGTCTAGGTTCAAGAACATGAACAATTTATCAGATTTGTTGATACACTTTGGGAGGTCTCGGATGTGGTTTTGCCTCGATATGCGCCACTTTGGGGATTTTAGTTCAAAATAGGGGTTTCGAACTTAAATCAAAGAGAAAATTAGATAAAAACCCAAAAAACAAAGCTCCTATTAAGAAAAACTCACCCCTATATTTTCTTTTAATCTACACCCAATTCACATAATTGAACATTCCTTATAGGTTTTAAATCTATAATTAAGATTTTTCATGATTTTTAGTTTGACTTTCTTGCCCTTCTGATTGAATAAATAAAATATTCATCAAATATAGCTGTTGACTATTTTGTGAATTTAAATATTTAGAATTTAATACAATCAATTTAATCCTTGATTTTTCTCTTATTTAAAACGATTAATTGCCTTAATTGTAATACCCCGGAAAATCCAAATTAAATTCCGTGGATTTTTAGAAATGATTTCACGATAGTAGGAGCGAGTACGAAGCTTGGAGAAGTGTGGAATTAGTTCGAACGATTTTATTTTCGAAAACGAACGTTTTTAGGGGGTCAACAAAGTTGACTTTTTATACGTTCAAAATTTGGGAATACTTCCTTCATGAAAGTTGTAGAGCTCGTCGATACGAGTTCGTGGACATGTGGAACGCAATATTCGGAGTTCGTATGAATAAGTTATGAACTTTTGAAATTTGGGAATTTTCTATAAATATCGAAAAAAAATCAGAAATTTCATTTAAGGACGAAACAATTTCTTTTTGCGGAACAGTCCCCCATTTTCTCCGTTCTCTCTCCTCTCCCACGCGGCCGACCCGACTGACCCGACCCGGACCCATCTTCGTCCTCCGGCGTCTTCCGGCCACGACCCGGCCCTCCTTGTGATCGCCGCAAGCCGCCCAGTCGCCTGGTGCCGCTGCCTTGCACCGCCGTTGCCCCCAGAGCTGGATCGAAGCGACCCCAGGCGGAGTAACCGACCCGACCGGATCTCAGCCGTGCCGGCGTTGCACGGGCCGATCCTCCCCATTTTCGTGATCTCCTCTTCCCCCTGATCATCCCCATATAGGCCTTGCTTGACGATTTGGAGTGTGGAGTGAAAGATCACGAGTTGAAGATTTCGACGTCCCTGATTCAATCTGGAATCTGATCAGACGCACGAGATTAATCCAACTTCAACGCTTGATCTAGGACGATCTAGGCCGAACCAGGCTTAGCTCCAGGTATGAAAGTCGACCACCCTTTCATTTTGAACCAGTTTGTAGTTGGTCACTTTGCCATCTGAGGTGGTTGACCGGCGTTGACCGCCGCGTTGACCGCCCACTGACCACCGCTTGTGGCGGCGCATCAGACCATATTTCGAGTTTTCATTATCTAGGCGATGATCTATGCATCCATACGAGCGTTTTGATATATAACATGGTCATGTTAGAAAAAGTTGATAAATAGTGGATTTACGTTTTGACGTTACTATTTAACGTTTTTACGTTTATCTTCGGTTTACGATCTGTGAAGATCTGACCATCGGTTTTGCTTCAATTTTGGATATGTTGATCGTATGACTGTCCCGGTGACCTTGTGAGGTCACGGGCGAAGATCCGACCGTTGGATCTTCGTATAATTGAGAAATAGTGATTCGGAAGGCGATTCGTGAGAATCTGACCGTCGGATTTTCATATAATTTTGTGGAGATGTTAGTAAAGGCGATTCAGGAAGATCTGACCGTTGGATCTTCGTGATAATTTTGGAGGATGATCCTAAAGGCGATCCGTGAGGATCCGACCGTTGGATCATCATTAAATTCAGATCCGACCGTTGGATCATCGTTTAATTTGAATCTGAGCGTTGGATCGTCGTTTAATTACATATTTGAGTTGTTGGCTAAGTCAAGATCATTATTGGACTAGGTGATTGACGGTTTGAGTTGGTGGACGATTGTGGATCGTATTTTGAGCTGAATTGAAGACGCAGCGGGATTATCGAGGTGAGTAAACCTCACGTGGTTCATATTACGAACCCAATACAATTAATTGCTTTATTTTGTTGCAATCATATGAACTATTGTTGGTGTTACTAGACATTCCTGTGTGAATGTCTGTATATATATTATTACGTGAAATAATATGTATTGTTGGAGTTGTGTTGAGTTATTGTTGAGAAACAATATATTGTGAGAGATATTGAGTTTTATTGTTGAGGAACAATAAATTGTTGTGATCTGTGGAGATCACTAGGTCACGAGGTGACCATGGCATCTATTAGTGAATCACGCTCTCGTACCGGGCTGGTGGTTATTAATAGTATTAAATCGTAATCACGTCTGTGGCCGGACGAGTGGTTACGTTCAGTTAGAGCTCTAGTCTGTCTGCCAAATGTGGAGTGACCTTATGAGTGAAATTGAGAGTAACTCATAAGTGTCAATATATATATGGTAACCTTAT